>NC_135232.1:536854803-537104803 GCF_051348905.1 Ranitomeya variabilis | reverse complement strand
CATCAATCACGTGCTACTTATATTTATAATTATTTCACTTCCTTACCCTGCCGCCCACAGAGCAGACCACATGGAGGACGCTATTTGCTATTCTCGGCGTTCCATTATCTCTACTGCGCATGTCCCAACGTCATTACTCTGCCGTAGCCTGCCAGCCAATCCAAATCCACTTGCAGTAAACTTCCCCTTGTGCATGCGCACTCGGCTTCTGTCTGTGCCGCAGCGATCTGACAGGCAGTGAAGGAGGCTTGCCGGCACCTGTTCTCAGCAGGCGCTTGCAAGCCATCTCACTGCAGGACCCGGCAGAACCCCGCAGCCATCTTAGATCCGTGGGTCTCCATGGAGACCATGAGAATAAAGCGATCACATCGCGTTATTCTGATGGAAGCGCGCAGGGACGATGCCCCTCTTTGTCGCTGTCACTACTGACAGCTGCATCAGAGGGGTTAAATGCCCAAGATCAGTGATGGCACCAATCGTGGACATTGCTGCGGGGTGTCAGCTGTCACATACAGCTGACACCCGCACGCGATCGCCGCGGTGCCGTACTAGTACGGCGCATGTCGCGAAGAGGTTAATATATTTTTCTTTAGCCAATTTTTTTTTTTTCTGCCAGTTTTAACCTATTATGAACCAGAATGTCTATATTATTAGATCTACGATATGAGAACATAGGGGGATTAGAGCTTATTTTAAGTAAATCTTTGTCCTCTCTAAAATATGCCAATGCTTACGAATTGATGAATGAATGATATTCTTCAATATGGTGTGTTTAAAATTGAAAATAAATCTTTGCGTTTTATTATCATTTTTTTTCTTTATTTTTACTTCTATAGAGTGAATCCTTTTGTGAAATTTTTTTTTTGCTCTTTCATATGCATTGTCCAAATTGTAGAATTGTCTAAAACGACATTGTAATGATTCAACCTGCTGTTAAAAACTACTGTTAACCCCTTCTCGACCTTTGACTCCACGTAGGCGTCATGAAAGTCGGTGCCAATCCGACCTGTGACGCCTATGTGGCATCATGGAATGATCGCGTCCCTGCAGATCGGGTGAAAGGGTTAACTCCAATTTCACCCGATCTTCAGGGACAGGGGGAGTGGTACTTTAGCCCAGGGGGGGTGGCCCCCCCGTGGCTACGATCGCTCTGATTGGCTGTTTCACTTTCAACAGCCAATCAGAGCAATCTGTAATATTTCACCTATGAAAATTGGTGAAATATTACAATCCAGCCATGGCCGATTCTGCAATAGCATCTGCCATGGCTGGAGACCCCGATCTACCCCCCCCCCACCACCACCACCGATTTCCTCCTCTCCATCCTGTCATGTCCCATGCTCCCCTCCGTCCTCCTGTCCGCTCTCCTGTCTGCTCCCCCGTGCTCCGATCGCACCCCCCCCTTACTTACCGAGGTCCGATGTCCCTCCTGTTGTCCTCGGTCTTCTCCATGGGCGCCGCCATCTTCCAAAAAAGCGGGCGCATGCGCAGTGCGCCTGCCGAATCGGCCGGCAGATTCTTTCCAGGTACATTTTGATTGCTGTGATAGGTTCTATCACAGCGATCAAAATAAAAAAAAATGGTAAATAACCCCGCCCTTTATCACCCCCATAGGTAGGGACAATAATAAAATACAGAAATTATATTTATTTTTTTTCCATTGGGGTTAGGGGTAGGGCTAGGGTTGCACTTAGGGCTAGGGTTGGAATTGGGGTTAGAATTAGGCTATGTGCACACGGTGCGGATTTGGCTGCGGATCTGCAGCGGATTGGTCGCTGCGGATTCGTAGCAGTTTTCCATCACGTTTACAGTACCACGTAAACCTATGGAAAACCAAATCCGCTGTGCCCATGATGTGGAAAATACAGCGCGGAAACGCTGCGTTGTATTTTCTGCAGCATGTCAATTCTTTGGGCGGATTTCGTAGCGTTTTACGCCTGCTCCATAATAGGAATCCGCAGGTGAAATCCACACAAAAAACACTGGAAATCTGCGGTAAATCCGCAGGTAAAGCGCAGTGCGTTTTACCTGCAGATTTTTCAAAAACGGTGCGAAAAATCCGCACACAAATTCGCAACGTGGGCACATAGCCTTATGGTTAGGGTTGGAATTAGGGTTAAGACTAGAATTAGGGGTGTGTTGGGGTTAGTGTTGGAGTTAGAATTGAGGGGTTTCCACTGTTTAGGCACATCAGGGGGTCTCCAAACGCGACATGGCGCCACCATTAATTCCAGCCAATCTTGCGTTGAAAAAGTCAAATGGTGCTCTCTCCCTTCCGAGTCCCGACGTGTGCCCAAACAGTGGTTTACCCCCACATATGGGGTACCAGCATACTCAGGAGAAACTGGACAACAACTTTCGGGGTCCAATTTCTCCTGTAACCCTTGGGAAAATAAAAAATTGCGGGCTAAAAAATTATTTTTGAGGAAAGAAAACGTATTTATTTCACGGCTCTGCGTTATAAACTTCTGTGAAGCACCTGGGGGTTCAAAGTGCTCACCACACATCTAGATAAGTTCCTTTGGGGGTCTAGTTTCCAAAATGGGGTCACTTGTGGGGGGTTTCTACTGTTTAGGCACATCAGGGGCTCTGCAAACGCAACGTGACGCCCGCAGAGCATTCCATCAAAGTCTGCATTTTAAAACGTCACTACTTCACTTCCGAGCTCCGGCATGTGCCCAAACAGTGGTTTACCCCCACATATGAGGTATCAGCGTACTCAGGACAAATTGGACAACAGCGTTCGTGGTCCAGTTTCTCCTTTTACATTGTTGCTAAAAGATCATTTTTGTGACTAAAAAGTTAAATGTTCATTTTTTTCCTTCCATGTTGCTTCTGCTGCTGTGAAACACCTGAAGGGTTAATAAACTTCTTGAATGTGGTTTTGAGCACCTTGGGTGCAGTTTTTAGAATGGTGTCACTTTTGGGTATTTTCAGCCATATAGATCCCTCAAACTGACTTCAAATGTGAGGTGGTCCCTAAATTTTAACCCTTATAACTTCCTAGCAAAAAAAAATTTTGTTTCCAAAATTGTGCTGATTTAAAGTAGACATGTGGGAAATGTTATTTATTAACTATTTTGTGTCACATAACTCTCTGGTTTAACAGAATAAAAATTAAAAATGTGAATATTGCGAAATTTTCAAAATTTTCGCCAAATTTCCGTTTTTTTCACAAACGCAGAAATTATCAACCCAAATTTACCACTAACATGAAGCCCAATATGTCACGAAAAAAATCTCAGAACTGCTAGGATCCGTTGCAGCGTTTCTGAGTTATTACCTCATAAAGGGACACTGGTCAGAATTTCAAAAAAATGCCAGGTCATTAAGGTCAAAATAGGCTGGGTCATGAAGGGGTTAATATAAATTTTTCGCAAACGTAACATTTGGCTACAAGGGCGACCTGTTTTTGTGTGACCAGGATGTGCGCTATCAAAATGTAACAATATATTGGTTGCAGTTGGTTTCCTATATTCCTGTGTCATGAGGTTACCATTTACAATATTGATTTTGACATCTAAAAACTCTTAAAAAAAAAAAAAAAAAAAAAAATCACCACCTTAGGCTAGTTTCACACTAGCGTTTACCTGATCTGCGGCAGGCTGCGGACTTCCTCCGTGAAGCCCCGCCCTCGGCCGCACCTCCTCCGCTAGCTCCGCCTACTTCTGCATGCGGCCCACATGCGACCTCCGTACCTATCTTTAACATTAAGAGAAATGATCCAGCTGGAGGTGGAGGCAGTTCAGACTTTGTGAGACTTTATTAGACAACTAAAGCGATAAATAGCTCTTCAAATAGAAAAATCTTTACATAGCAAACACCTGGCACACCAGTGGGGAGGATCAACGCGTTTCAACTATGAAGTCTTAGTCATGATCATGATCAGATCATGAGTAAGACTTCATAGTTGAAACGCGTTGATCCTCCCCACTGGTGTGCCAGGTGTTTGCTATGTAAAGATTTTTCTTTTTGAAGAGCTATTTATCGCTTTAGTTGTCTAATAAAGTCTCACAAAGTCTGAACTGCCTCCACCTCCAGCTGGATCATTTCTCTTTTTGTCTTCATTTGCTGTGGGTGCTCACCCCGAACCGTGCTGGGCGTTGGCAGGTCTGGGGATTTCGTCTAAGACTGTTAAGCTGACTACATTCCTTTTTTCTTTTGTTATCTTTAACATTAGGTACGCAGGTCATGCGGCTGTATGCAGATGCTGCCGCATGCGTTGTTTTGACGTTGCGGCGACCAGCGTAGGACGCAGCCTGTAGTTTTTTTTGTTGTTTTTTTTTTTCCGCATCGTCAAAACGACGCATGCGGCAGCATCTGCATACAGCCGCACGACCTGCGTACCTAATGTTAAAGATGGGTACGGAGGTCGCATGCGGGCCGCATGCAGAAGTAGGCGGAGCTAGCGGCGGAGGTGCGGCCGAGGGCAGGGCTTCACGGAGGAAGTCCGCAGCCTGCCGCAGATCAGGTAAACGCTAGTGTGAAACTAGCCTTAACAGGATGTGAACTTCATGTTCTCAACATTCACTTCATTTAGGCTGGAGTCACACTCAGCGTAGGGAAATACGGTCCGTATTTTACATGCGTAATACGCAGAAATAATCCCAAAACAGTGATCCGTATGTCAGCCGTAGGCAGGGTGTCTGCGTATTTTACGCTTGTTAACCTCCGTATGTAATCCGTATGGCATCCGTTATGCGTTTTTTTTTCGCAACCAGACGAAATGGACATTTAACGGTTTTGAGGGCTGAAATTAATTTAAATAACCATAATCCTATTTAAGGCCTCTACAACAGGTGGAACCATTTTGTTGCTGTGCTTGTGTAGGTGTTTTGGTGGTACTTGGGCAGCATGTGGGACCTACCTCCTGCAATTCACACCAACTCAGCGGGTGTTATTTAATTGGGTCTTGTCACGCCGCTTTGGCCACCCATACCCCGTGATAGTTGATCCGCGAAGGAGAAGAAGAATGTGGGTGCATCCACTTTTGCGGCAACGCCTCACTAAAGGCCATTTTCACAGGCTATATTCAGCTCTGCGGACACATCTGGGATAATTCTTCCAGTACTGTCGCATGACAATACCCACATTTGATATCTTGTTGGAGACAGTACGTCCTGGAATCACATATCAGGATACAAGGATGCATATCTGCAGAGGAGCGTCTTCTACTTACATTACGGTATGTATGTAACCATACTCACACACTGTATGTAGGTGATGTTTTAGTTACTAGTTTTCTTTTCAAACCATCTGCTTTAAATTATATCATTACATTTTTATGAAAGCATATCTAAATATGTAGTAAATGTTAGTATCCATTGTAAATTTAGGAAGGTACTCGTCTCCTGCCTTTTTGTTTTCCTCATAATTAGTGTTGAGCATTCCGATACCGCAAGTATCGGGTATCGGCCGATACTTGCGGGTATCGGAATTCCGATACCGAGATCCGATACTTTTGTGGTATCGGGTATCGGTATCGAAACAACATTAATGTGTAAAAGAAAGAATTAAAATAAAAAATATTGCTATACTCACCTCTCCGACGCAGCCTGCACCTTACCGAGGGAACCGGGAGCCTTCTTTGCTTAAAATGCGCGCTTTTCCTTCCTTCCGTGACGTCACGGCTTCTGATTGGTCGCGTGCCGCCCATGTGACCGCGACGCGACCAATCACAGCAAGCCGTGACGTAATTTTCAGGTCCTTCTAGGCATTCAGTATTTTAAAATTACGTTCCGGCGTTGTGATTGGTCGCGTCGCGGTCACATGGGCGACGCGACCAATCACAAGCCGTGACGTCACGGGAGGCTGGACACGCGCGCATTTTAAAAAGGAGAGTTTCCTCTCCTTCAGACCCTGGGAACCATCAGGAATACCTTCCGATACATGAGTCCCATTGACTTGTATTGGTATCGGGTATCGGTATCGGATTAGATCCGATACTTTGCCGGTATCGGCCGATACTTTCCGATACCGATACTTTCAAGTATCGGACGGTATCGCTCAACACTACTCATAATACTTTTGTCTACTAGGGCTTTAGAAAAGCATTGTTACTTAGCTAATATTTTTTCTTTGTGTGCTTTCAGATTCCTGTCAACTGGATTATCTTATGCGGGACTACACCTTGAATTCCTCATCGGACGATCCACTATTTCAGGCATAGTGCAAAATACATGTGTGCAAATAGGGGACAAACTACATGAACTTGTGATGCCTGAGCCAAAAATGGAGGATTGGCTGAAAATAGCCCATGGTTTTTCTGATGGTTGTCAATTTCCGCACTGTATTGGAGCCCTGGATGGGAAACATATCTATCAGGGTGCGTAAGCCGCCAAACTCAGGCACCCAATTCTATAATTATAAGCAGTTTTTCTCTGTAGTTCTGTTAGCTGTATTTGACAGTAACTACAGGTTTATAATTGTAGATATTGGGGCCTATGGGCGAACTGGAGACTCTAGAGTCTTCAATGCGTCCATTATGGGTCGGCGGCTACGTGAAAACCTGTTGGACCTCCCAGCACCACGACAACTCCCAGGCTCCAATGCTGAAGCAGTCCCATATGTTCTTGTGGCAGACAAGGCCTTCCAATTGAGCAGGAATGTCATGAGGCCTTATCCCTGGCGCAACCTGGACCACCGGCGGCGTGCATTTAATGTCAGACTTTCCCGGACACGAAGACTGGTGGAGTGCCCCTTTGGCATTCTGGCATCCAAATGGCGTGTTCTCCAGTCTGCCATTCAGCTGAGTGAGCAAAATGTAAATTAAGTAATTAAAGCTTGTGGTGTTCTGCACAACTTCACAAGAATTCATGAGTGTTCCTCAGCTGACTGTGTTGAAGGCATTTTGGATAATGTGGGTAGGCCTACAACACAAGTCCTTCCTCCGCGGCGTCCCCTTTCTGGCTTAAAAGTTAGGGATATTTTTATAAATTACATTTTCTCCTCATGGAGCTACTCCCTAGCAAGATAACGCTGTTTCTTTGTTGTAGTGTGTGTGTATGTCCGGGATTGGCATCTGCACCGTCGCAGACTACAGCCACAAAATTTTGCACAGTCACACATCTGGACCCGGAGAGCGTCATAGGCTATGTTGTGAGGCGAAATTTTAACCCCGCGCGTTCAGATTCACGAAACAATTTTGCCCCTATCTACATAATGGAGAAAATGTGAAAGGAAAAGTGTTGGAGGCAAATTGACAGCTGCCAGATGTGAGCAAGGGGGACTTAAAGAACAAGAGCGATGGTGCCAAAGAGTATATACCGTACAGTTGCTAAGGTGGGGCCCCGACATGGGATACTCACACGGGGATGTGAACACACACACAAAATGTGCCACACACTACCACGTGCTTGAACACATATACCACCCTCAGCACACATTTCACCACACATGCACCAACCTCGCCACATAAAAGTCGAAACACAAAGTTGCCACTCAAAACTCGCCACGCGCAAAATTCGCCACATGCAAAACTAGGCTCACGCAAAACTCGCCACACGTGCAAAACTCACCTCATAGAAAACTCGCCACACGCAAAACTTGCACACGCAGAAAAATTGCCACATGCACAAAAGTTGCAACACATGCAAAAGTTGCAACACATGCAAAAGTTGCACATACTCCAAACGCCCCACACATAAAACTCGACGCGCAAAACACACTAACCTGTCATATGCAACTCGACACAAAAAGTCGCTACACGCATGTCGCCACACAAAACTCAACACAAACAAATTGACACATGAAACTCGCCCTAAAACACACACAAGTCTGGTATTATCCTTCAAAAATAAAAATCTGATTAATAAGCAGACAAACTACAAGAGCAACAAATGTACCATATAGGAAATACGGCAGCTGTCAGTCACATGACCTGTCTATTATGTGTATGTGTGAGCTAATATATACTGCCAGGGGGAAGGGCTTCCTGATGGGTGGGATTTATCAGTCTGCCAATAGCAACCAATCACAGCTCAGCTTCTACTTTGCTACAGTTAATTAATCTGAGCTCTGATTGTTATTCTGAGAATGTCCTGCCTATATTAACCAAAGCTTGTGTGAGTAAATAGCATGTTGTTAGGGTGTGTTGGTGGAAAGGCTGATGCCAGTCACATTACCTCTATGTGAGAGGATATAGAAACTGCCAGTTACAGACTATTTTTACCACAATAATGCCTCATAAGAAAAGGAATTCCATGGCACGAATGTCAGCTGATGCCAAAAGAAAAGCTGCATTACGGGCCAATGAAAAATGTGAAGACCCAGAAACAAGGCTGACACACATGAGAACAGCAGCTGCTTTCTCAAGAGCCAATGAACTTTCTGAGCAGAGGGAAGCGAGGCTTGCAGACATGAAAACAAGAGCTGCTTCCTCAAGAGCCAATGAACTTTCTGAGGAGAGGGAAGCGAGGCTTGCAGATAAGGCTAGGTTCACATTGCGTTAGTGGGTGATCGCTAACGGACAGCGTTGCACGGCAAAAATGTCGCAATTAACGCCGTGCAACGGGTCCGTTAGCGCACCCATTGACAGCAATGTAAATTTCGCCTGTAGCGCATCACTAGCGCGTGCCTTTTTCGGCTCGCGCTAGCGATGTGCCGTTCTTTTGTAGCGCGCCTCGGACGCTGCTTGCAGCATCCGCGGCGCGCCCGAGGTCCGTTCCCCGCTCTCGCAGATCGGGGATCTGCGAGAGCGGGGACGTTAGCGCGACCCCTAAATGCGGCCCCTACAAAAACATTGCGTTAGCGCAATCCGCAAGCGCTAGCGCTAAACGGATTGCCCTAACGCAATGTGAACCTAGCCTAAGAGAAGAATATCTGCTTCCTCAAGGGCTAATGAGTCATCTCAGCAGAAAGAAGGCCGATTTGCCGCTAAGAGAATTGCTATTTCTTCTACCAGGGCACAGGAAATGGTTGGAGATTTGAAACATGCTGCCTTTTGTTACCAGTCAGACATAAACTATCAGGATAATCCTAAAGTTCATATAGTAAAAATGGATGTGGTCTGCATGTACTGCAGTGCCCTAAAATGGGAAGATGAACCGCCAGGTTTATGCTGTGCAAATGGCAAGATAAAACTTCCACCTCTCCTGTTACCACTAGATCCCCTAAAGTCTCTGATGACAGGTACCAGTACAATATCAAAGCATTTCTCGGACAGCATCAGGAAGTACAACTCCTGCTTCCAAATGACATCATTTGGTGCAACAAAAGAAATGTTTACAACAGGATTTATGCCAACATTTAAAGTTCAAGGACAGGTGTACCACTCAATTGGCTCACTGCTTCAATTACAAGGAGAAGAACCTCAAGTTCTTCAACTCTTCTTCATGGGAAATGCAGAAGCAGAGGCTCAGCGGAGATGCTCTTTAATTCCTAACACTCGCCTTGATATTATCACTATTTTGCAGCAGTTCCTTTACTCCAACAATCCATATGTTCAACTTTTCAAGACTGCACTTGAATGCATGCCAAATGACGATTACAAGGTTGTCATTCGAGCTGACAAAACACCACAAGGTGAGCATCAGTAATGTTTCAATGCTCCCACATTTGATGAGGTAGCCATCTTGATTGTAGGTAATGATTTTCAAAACCGTGACATTGTGCTTCAGAAAAGAAACAATAGTTTGCAACGAGTAGCAGAAACTCACAGGTTCTATGATGCACTGCAATATCCAATCATCTTTTGGCAGGGACAGGATGACTATCACTTTGGAATACCTCAGACGGATCCAACAGGCAACCCTTCAGGAAAAAAGTGTCTGCCATGGACTTCTATGCATATAGGATCATGACAAGATTTGCAGAGGAAAATCACATCTTGAAATGCAAACACCTCTTCCACCAATTTATTGTTGACATGTATGCAAAGATTGAGAGTGAACGTCTTTTATATATCCGACTAAATCAAAAGAAGCTCAGGGCAGAGGAATATATTCACCTTAGAGATGCTGTTGCAAATGATGCTGATCCAAAAGAGTTGGGGAAAATTGTTATTCTTCCATCAAACTGTCACTGGAAGCCCACGACACATGCATGAATACACACAGGATGCAATGACTTATGTGAGAAAGTATAGCCGTCCAAATCTTCTCATCACCTTTACTTGCAATCCCGCCTGGGAGGAAATTGGAGGGCACCTGTTGCCGGGCCAAAAACCAGTGAATCACCATGACCTTATTGCTCGGGTTTTCAAACAGAAAATTTCAAAAATGACTAATCTCATCACAAAATCACATATTTATGGTGAGACGCGGTGCTGGATGTTTTCAGTTGAATGGCAAAAAAAAGGCCTTCCTCACCCCAACATCTTGATCTGGCTGAAGCAAAAAATACAGCTTACCGAAATTGACAATATCATCAGTGCCGAATTGCCAGACCTTCAGATTGACCCATTGCTGTTTGACACCATCATAAAAAACATGATCCATGGTCCGTGTGGGAGTCTCAACAAAAACTCTCCCTGTATGATTGATGGCAGGTGTTCAAAGCATTACCCACGATCCCTGGTCCAAGAAACCCAAACAGGACAAGATGGATATCCAGTCTACCGAAGAAGAAAGCCAGGGGATGGTGGTTTCACCGCAAAGCTCAAAATGCGTGTTGGATCATAACTCCCAAGAGATAGAAATTGACAACAGGTGGGTAGTGCCTTACAACCCTTTGCTCTCAAAAATCTTCCAGGCCCACATAAATGTCGAATCTTGCCTCTCTGTGAAATCAATCAAGTATATCTGCAAATATGTCCACAAAGGAAGTGATCAAGCAGTTTTTGAACTCCAGAAAAATGGACATATTATTGATGAAATGGAGGCATTCCAGATGGGCAGGTACATAAGCAGCAATGAAGCTGTTTGGAGAATACTAGGATTCTCCATTCATGAGCGCTACCCACCAGTTGTGCATCTGAGTGTGCACTTGGAAAATGGACAGAGAATTTATTTTAACCCAGCAAACTTGCAGCAGCAGCTCCTAAGGCCATGTTCACACTTTGCGGTTTTTATCGCGGAACCGCGGCGATTTTGTTGATGCGGGTCCGCAGCAGTTTCCATAGCGTTTCCATTTACATGTAAACCCTATGGAAACCGCAAACCGCTGTGCACATGCTGTGGGAAAAACCGCGCAGAAACACAGCGGTTTAAAACCCGCAGCGTGTCACTTCTTTGTGCAGAATCGCTGCGATTCTGCACCCATAGGAATGCATTGAACCGCTTACTTCCCGCATGGGGCTGTGCCCACGTTGCGGGAAGTAAGCAGTTAATGTGCGGGTGGTACCCGGGGTGGAGGAGAGGAGACTCTCCTCCAGGCCCTGGGAACCATATTTGGGGTAAAAAAAAGAATAAAAATAAAAAATCATGTTATACTCACCTCTCAGCGCTACAGCGGCTGTCCGGTCTTAGTTGCTGTGCGAACAGGACCTGCGGTGACGTCGCGGTCACATGACCGTGATGACGCCCGGGTCACATGACCGTGACGTCACGAAGGTCCTTCTCGGCACAGCATCTTTGGAACCGGAGCGCCACGTGCAGCGCCCAGGAGATCCGGACATCGGAGGGTGAGTATAACCAATTTTTATTATTTTTAACATTACTATTGATGCTGCATATGCAGCATCAATAGTATAGGAGTAATCCCGCAGCGGAAATCGCAAAACAAACCGCGATAAATCTGCAGGGATAACCGCAGCGGTTTTGCCCTGCAGATTTATCAATTCCGCTGCGGGAGAACTCGCAGAAGGACGCCACAAAGTGTGAACATGGCCTAACACCACCTAAGACCACCCTCTTGGCATTTTTTGAGCTGTGTCAACAAGACCCTTTTGCAAAAACAATTCTCTACTGTCATTTACCAAAGTACTACACTTGGAATGCCTCCAGAAAAACACTGGAACGGAGGAAACGGGGGCTTGATATTGAAGGCTATCCAGAGGTAAAAGCAAATGATACGCTTGGTTGCGTCTACACTGTTCATCCATCAAATGCAGAGTGCTTCTACCTGCGCATGTTACTTCATGTTGTCAAAGGCCTTACATCATATTCTGACCTGAAGACCGTCGGAGGCCATGTGTGTGAAACATTCAGGGAAGCTTGCCAAAGAAAAGGACTTCTGGAAAGTGATGGATACTGGGACATGACCCTCAGTGAAGCAGCAGCCACACAAACCCCAAAGCGAAGACACCTCTTTGCTATTATTCTAACAACCTGTAGCATTTCAAATCCTCTTGAGATTTGGACAAAGTACAAAACTGATCTCAGTGAGGACAGCCTCATGCAGATTAGAAGGGAAAATCCTCAGCAACTCATCAACTTTACTGAGGAAATGTTCAATGAAACTTTAATGCTCCTTGAAGATCAGTGCATAGCAATGTCAGGAAAAGCCTTACAGTTGCTTGGCTTTCCTGCTCCAATAAGAAATCCTGAAGGCATCCAAATGTGTAGGGAGATTTTCATAGAAACAAACTACAATATTGATGAACTGACAGCATTTGTGTTTCAGAACGAGCCAATATTGGTACCAGATCAAAGGGACGCCAATAACTACATTTTAAGTTTCAGTGAAACCAACAAAGGTGGGATTGTCTTCCTTGATGCTCCAGGTGATACAGGAAAGACATTTGTAATCAACTTGCTCCTGGCAAAATTTCAACAACAAAAAAAGATTGCACTTGCAGTGGCATCTTCTGGAATTGCAGCTACGCTTTTAAAAGGTGGCAGGACAGCACATTCGACATTCAAACCACCACTTAACCATAGTGACAGCCCCGTGTGTAATATTGCCAAGAGATCAGGACTGGCCAAATTGCTTCAAAAATGCAGTGCCATCATTTGGGATGTGGATCGCCTCAGGCGCAGGGCAGTGGGGTACTTGGTACTGGGTCCCTCTGTCTCAGTTCTGGGGATGTCACGGTGGCCCGACCCGGTACGTGGCCCTGCTAAGGGGCGCCCAATTTAAAGGTGTAGTTTGTCAAGTGTTCGTGACGCCACCTGTGGTGTTAGGTCAGGGTGACCGACGCTGCTAGGGGTCCGCTGGGGTGATGGAATGGCAGCTAGATGTTATACCTTCCCATAGGTGAAGTATGTCCCCAGGGCTTCCCTTGAAGAGTAGGTGGTAATGGTGGATGTTGTAAGGCGCGATGAATAACTAGGACAAAAAGGTTGCAGTCTCTTTACCTTACTGAAGACTTCAGCGTCCACAGTCCAGAGTACCGTTCACAGGGCAGGCTAAGTCCGGCCGGTCAGAAGGCACATCCAGAGTTCCCTTTGCAGGTGGAAATCAGTAGCCTTCCTACTAGCGCCTGTGTGTTGTAGTACCTCCCTGCTGAGCACCACGGGATAGTCCTCACAACTCTCGTGTATATTTCTGATGTTCTCTCTCCGTCCCCCAGATGGTATGGCTAGGACGACCCGTATGACGGGGTAGGCCTGGAGCTATTATATAGGGACCCTAGAGACGCCCCTCTCCCACAATTTGCCTCCGTTGTCTTCATTAGGTTAAAGGTTGGGCAGCCAACTTGGAATTAACTGTCCTGCCATGTTTCGAAGTAATGCGTAGAGCCAATTACTCCCTCGGTGTTCCGGCCACCGGCTACTCGCCTCAGAAGGATGTTGCCGATCTTAAGGCAGGACTCCTCCTGGTGTTATCTCCTTGTACTGTGATCTCGTTTCTCACTTCTCCACAATATACTTCGCTTCTTGTCCTTTCTTAGGATGCTGCCGCAATGAGGTGCTGGCGCAGCTCCGTAACGTTCTCTCTTGCTATGTCTCTGTCAGGATCCCACCCCTGACAGGGACCTCTGTCTGCAGCTAAGATGTTCCTCCCTCTTTCTCCGTCTGCCTGACAGGTCTTCTCTGGGTCTCACCCAGGCAGCTTTCTCCCTAACTTCCTATCCAACCCCCAGTTTTACCCGTGTGTGAGGAGTGGCCTAATAGATAGAACCTTTTGCTCCCCCTGGTGGTCGGAGTGTGAAGTGTAGTGTGTGACTGTGATACTAAAGGAGTTCACTTGACCAGGTACCATCAGACGTACCATCACTCCCCCTGGTGGAAGAGCGACAATACTGCAACGACCAGGACTCTGGGGTGCTGCAGATGAATGCACCATGTCACACAAAAGGGCTCTGGAAGCAGTGGACAGACTGCTGCAAGACCTGCATAGCCACAAATATATCATGGGAGGAGTAGTTGTTTTGGCAGGTGACTTCCGCCAAACACTACCTGTTATTCCAAGATCAACCCCTGCAGACGAACTCAATGCCTGTCTCAAAGCATCGTACCTTTGGAGAAAAGTAAAGAAAATGTCACTGAATACAAACATGAGGGTCTACATGACAGGCGATGTTTCTGCTGGACTGTTTTCGAGCCAGCTGTTGACTATTGGAGATGGCAAGGCACCAGTAAACTCAACCACTGGACAGATCACCTTCCCAAGCAACTTTTGTTGCATTGTGACTTCCATTGAGGAGTTGAAAGCAAAGGTTTTTCCAAACATTCAACTCCACTTCAAAAATTCTGGCTGGCTGTGTGAAAGGGCTATTCTAGCTCCCAAAAATGACAGCATCAACAAGATCAATCCTCAAATTCTAAATCTCCTTCCAGGTGTGTGCACAACCTACAAGTCAGTAGATACAGTAATAGACCCTGCTCAAGCGTTATTTTATCCAACGGAGTTCCTCAATTCCTTGGCTTGGAGTAACAAGGACTTCCTCCTCACAACCTCTTTCTAAAACCTGGAGCACCTATTCTGCTATTGAGAAATTTGGATCCACCAAAGCTGTGTAATGGAACAAGACTCTTGATTAAGAACCTGTTTCCACATGTAATTGAGGCAACCATTTTGACAGGATGTCCCACAGGAGAAGATGTTTTCATTCCAGCAATTCCTCTCATTCCTTTTGATTTGCCTTTTGATTTTAATCGCCTCCAGTTTCCTGTTCGACTGGCATTTGCTATGTCCATCAACAAGGCTCAGGGACAGTCCTTGAAAGTAGTTGGAATCGATTTACAATCTCCATGCTTTTCTCATGGTCAACTTTATGTGGCCTGTTCAAGAGTTGGAAAAGCCAAAAAATCTGTTTGTCTTTGCACCTGAAGGAAAAACTAAGAATGTCGTTTATCAAAAGGCTCTTGAATAAGTAGTATAAGATTACTTCACATTACTTGGCCAATTTAGTTAAATCTGTGTGGAATATCTCTGATGTTGAAATATGTTATAAAATGCTTCTATTAGCTTAGTTTTTGCCTTTTAATAATTACATTTCTATCTATTTGTTTTGTGGTTTTTGTGTGCAGAATAAATTTTTAACACATTCTACTTTGCTAACAGCAGCTATTAACCTGGGCGAAGCCAGGTAGTACAGCTAGTGTGTATGTGTGTATATGTATGTATATATATGTATGTATGTATGTGTATATGTGTGTGTATATATATATATATGTATATATGTGTATATATATATATATATATATATATATATATATATATATATATATATATATATATATATATATATATAATGTTTTTTTTTCTCATAGTGCATAAATTGCTTAAATTAGTTAACTATGTGTGTTTCTGTGACTTACTTGCCTGATTGTTATCAACCGAGTAATTGAGTATGATATTGTAATGATTGGTCCAACAACATAAAATTGACTTTTTAATATATATTTTTACTTCTGTCAAAAGCCTTTTTTTTTTTGTCTAACACGATATTGATATATGGTTTTATATATAAATGTAAGCATCCAAAAACCATTTGAAAACAAAAACATACCGAAGTGCTATCACAGCAGAATAAAATTAAAAATTTTTCTTACACCACAATATAAAACCAAGGCTTAAAAAACCCAAAATACATTACAGATTTCTGTAAGTTGGTGGAGGTGATGGTGGAAGTTCAGGGTCCTGGTCAGGTGGCCTTTGTCAGGCCAATTGTACATCATCTTGGGAGTATGATGTCTGACCCTACTCTAAATGATGGCCTTGCTCATATTGGCCAGTTGTGTGGGCTCAAATAATAAGGGTTTTGACTATGGCCCTCTTGATGTTGTAAATAAGGCCTTGCTCATAACCCCCACCAATATGGCCATGTCGTCCAAACCCGGGTTGGGACCAGCCTCCAGCACTGGGTCTGGACAAGTGGCCATATTGGGAAGGTTGATGGTATGATGGAATATGGTAATGTGCTGGCCTTGGTGGGTTTTGGGTGGGAAGGGGAAGAGGTGTAGGCACACGTGGAGGGGGTGCCTCAAATACTTGTTGAGCATGCACCTGTTGAGATGATGGAAGGCGCAGGACGTTACGTGCTGACAGCTGCCATCTCTCAATGAACTCAAACAAATCATAAGGTTAATTTGATGTGGTACATGCATCAATAAGTATTTGAAAACACTCTCTCACACGTAGCCTCACCTCACGGGGTATGGTACGGATGTACCAGGCCAGGCTCCTCGCATAGGCCTCCTCACCATCATCCTGTGCAGCTCTGGCCAAATAATTAAGGACCCCAATGTCCACATTCCTGCGATAGTCTTGCAGCTCTCTCCTTCTGCGGCCACGGCGGCAAATGACAGCAGGCTGTGGGGATGTCTCCAGTGGAACAGTAGGGCTGCTACTGTTTCCAGGATCATCCTGGCTTACTGGAACTGGTGCTGCTGTGGGTGGTGGTGCAGCTTCTTGGCCAGTTTTTGCCGGATCTTGTGGTGCAAATGAAGAAGTTCCATGAGTGATGTCCCTGGGAGGATCCGAAGATGGGCCAGCCACCTCTTCTCCTTCCCCAACCGGATCTATCAGGGCCTCAGAGTCTGAGCCGGTCTCCCTCCCAGTGAGGTTGGACTGTGATCTGTTTGTAAAGTTTAGGAATAATTTTTTTTAGATTTACAATTTTACCTTTATTAAAGATGTGTTATGTTTTATGATGTTTTTTACTTACGGTCTCCGATCCATACTGGGGTCCAAAAAGGAAAGTTGGTCATAATAGATAGATTTTCTCTTTTTGGAAGTCACTGCTCACCCACTCCTGGCCCTCTGCTGTCTTTTGCGCCTATATTGGTCGTGTATGCTGCGCCATCGTGTCATAACATCTTCCACTGCAATGAAAGGACCACAAAAAATGTATAAGGCCATTGTGCACAGTGGTACCACAATGTGTCATTGATTTTACAGATTTTAATGTGGCCTAGTAACCTGCATTTTTCAAAAAAGATCATCAACATAATTATTGTAACCTCCAACAGCACAATATGATAATGTAAAATACATAGATTTTACTCCCATAAGGACAGGGTCCTCTCCCCTCTGTAGCAGTATGTGATTGTAAATTTGTAAAATGTAAACGGCATGTTAATAAATCTGAGCGGAACTCCTTTCTTATGTCCAGAACCATGTAATTAATGGTGCTATATAAATAAATGAGATTAATCTTAATTTAAAGAACATTATGACCACATTCCTGTTGGTAATGCAGTTTGCAATATTATTCAGAGTGTGAGAAACATGAGTGTACTTAACTTATCTGCCTCTGGACCTCATGTGGCCGCTGCTCATATTCTGGGAAAAGGATCCCACATATGCTCCTCCATGCTGCCTCTTTTCTGGCCCGGTTGGAGTAATGGGCATCGCTTTGATCACAAATTTCGGGCCTCTCTTGCACCAGGACCAGCAGCATTTCCACATTTATAATATTGGCCATGATGCTGAAGACTCCATGGAGGTGTGCGGCAGACTTCCGGGATGTATGTCTGGGGTTTTCAGCTAATTAGCATGTCTGAGCTTCCTGATTGAGGGCTTGGAAGATTTTCTGTCACCTGCTTTATTTTGGCCAAAATATTAAACCAATACCTCATATAGTGTATGTGTTTATCATATGCATACATTTTTTTGCACTATATCATATCCTTTTTTGCAGGATGTGGCCAGGCCTCTTTATGTTGGTTTTTCTGGGGCGTCTGTCACTGTGTGCTGCATATTATAGTGCTGGGCAGCCTGCCTGTTAATACAAGGGGTTGCATACCAGACACTGTGCACCACACTTATCAGTGTGACTGGCGTCCTATGTGAGTTATATCAATGTGCATTTTTTCTACTAGGCAGCCAACCCCTGCAATGTTTGGAGGGTGGGGGTGGTTGTTTTTATCAAGTAGTTTGCACCTGTGCCGCTCCTAGCCTTTATCAGTGGAGGCCTGCTGCATCCTGCTAAGTGTGCATTTGTCATCAGACAGGGTTTTCGGAAGGCCGTATCTCATTGTATGTATTTTTTCTGAGTTTTTTCTATGTTCACCAGCACAACAGCCTGCTTTACTGGTAAGACATGTGATATCCTTCCGTAATAACCTTGGTCATGCGGGACAGTGGTGTTACACTGACCTTATTATACGCACTCGCACCTTATCTTAATACTGTTTTGTCAGTGTATATTACCGCTGACTATTGAGATTTATGTCATCTATACATCACGTCCATGGAAAGATATTTTACCTAGTTGTTTTTTGCAGCTGGGTGGTAATTTTAGGTTGGATATATGTCTCATTTTATATATTTTTGGCTGTTACTGTGTTAGAGTGCCTGGTCCCTATGATTGGGTGTCCAGTTGGTTTTAGATTTATGTATCCATTTTTGTACTATACAAGAAAGATATTATCGTTTTGGATTATACTCAGTTTTTGGTCTTTTTGTACCAGTTTGTTGTTGGTTCATTGGTTTTGAGTTATATGTCCTTTATACTGTGTTGGGAGTATCTTTGTGTGTCTATATAATGTATATAGACTGCTCGCCTATGTAACATATAAATACATTATATGGGTGATACTGCTGTATAGAAGTCATAGCATCCCTATATTATTATTATTATTATTTATTGTTCTAGCGCAATTTATTCCATGGCGCTTTACATGTGAGGAGGGGTATACATAATAAACACAAGTACAATAATCTTAAACAATACAAGTCATAACTGGTACAGGAGGAGTGAGGACCCTGCCCGCGAAGGCTCACAATCTACAAGGGATGGGTGAGAATACAGTAGGTGAGGATAGAGCTGGTCATGCAGCGGTTTGGTTGATCGGTGGTTACTGCAGGTTGTAGGCTTGACGGAAGAGGTGGGTCTTCAGGTTCTTTTTGAAGATTTCGATGGTAGGAGAGAGTCTGATGTGTTGTGGTAGAGGGTTCCAGAGTAGGGGTGATACGCGAGAGAAATCTTGTATGCGATTGTGGGAAGAGGAGATAAGAGGGGAGTAGAGAAGGAGATCTTGTGAGGATCGGAGGTTGCGTGTAGGTAAGTACCGGGAGACGAGGTCACAGATGTATGGAGGAGACAGGTTGTGGATGGCTTTGTATGTCATGGTTAGGGTTTTGTACTGGAGTCTCTGGGCAATGGGGAGCCAGTGAAGGGATTGACAGAGGGGAGAGGCAGAGGAATAGCTGGGGGACAGGTGGATTAGTCGGGCAGCAGAGTTTAGAATAGATTGGAGGGGTGCAAGAGTGTTCGAGGGGAGGCCACAGAGCAGGAGGTTGCAGTAGTCAAGGCGAGAGATGATGAGGGCATGGACTAGGGTTTTTGCAGATTCTTGGTTGAGGAATGAATGGATTCGTGAAATATTTTTTGAGTTTAAGTCGGCAGGAAGTGGAAAGGGCTTGGATATGTGGTTTGAAGAAGAGATCAGCATCAAGGATTACCCCGAGGCAGCGAGCTTGTGGGACTGGGGAGCGTGGGCAGCCATTTACTGTAATGGTTAGGTTCGTTGGGGGGGTCGCGTGAGATGGGGAAAGATGATGAATTCTGTTTTGTCCATGTTAAGTTTCAGAAATCTAGCGGAGAAAAAGGACGAAATAGTGGACAGACATTGAGGGATTCTGGTTAGTAGGAAGGTGATATCTGGTCCAGAGATGTAGATCTGTGTGTCATCAGCATAGAGGTGATAATGAAAGCCATGAGATTCTATGAGCTGTCCCAGGCCAAAGGTGTAAATGGAGAAGAGCAGGGGCCCAAGGACTGAACCTTGTGGGACTCCGACAGATAGGGGGCGAGGTGAGGAGGTGGTGTGTGAGTTGGAGACGCTGAATGTCCGGTCTGTTAGGTATGATGAGATCCAGGATAGGGCCAAGTCTGTGATGCCAAGGGACGAGAGGGTCTGTAATAATAGGGAATGGTCCACTGTGTCAAATGCATCCGACAGGTCGAGGAGGAGGAGAACAGAGTAGTGTCTCTTGCTCTTGGCAGTTAAGAGGTCGTTGGTGACCTTAGTTAGGGCAGTTTCAGTGGAATGGTGTGACCGGAAGCCAGATTGTAAGTGGTCAAAGAGGGAGCAAGAAGAGAGATGGGAGGACAGTTCAAGGTAGACGTGTTGTTCCAGTAGTTTGGAGGCATAAGGGAGAAGTGATACAGGGCGATAGCTAGATACAGAAGATGGGTCAAGAGAGGGCTTTTTGAGGATAGGTGTGATGGAGGCATGTTTAATTCTTGAGGGGAAAACATCAGTTGTTAGTGATAGGTTGAAGAGATGGGTTAGGGTTGGGATGAGGTGGGATGGGAGCGGGTCAAGCGCACAGGTGGTGAGATGCAATCTTGAGAGTAGAGTGGAGAGTTGATCTTCTGTAATGGTGGAGAAGTTGGTTTTGGAGGTGGAGGGCAGGGAAGTCGGGAGGAAGGGCTCTGGGGCTTGTTGACCAAAACTGTCTCTGATGCTATCAATCTTCTGCTTGGAGAATGAGGCAAATTCTTCAGTGGAGATAAGTGGGGAGGGAGGAGGTGCTGGGGGACAGAGGAGAGAGGAGAGAAATGAAGGTGTTGAATAACTGTTTAGGGTTGTGAGACAGGGAGGATATGAGAGATGAGAAGTAGGTTTGTTTAGCTGTGGCGAGTGTGGTCTTGAAAGTAGTGAGGGACTGTTTGAATGCGATAAAGTGGTCGTTGGAGTGGGATCTTTTCCATCTGCGCTCAGCAGCCCTGGAAGCTCGCCTCAGTTCTTTGGTCAGGCTGGTGTGCCAGGGCTGTCTGTTGATTTTGCGAGCTTTGGTATGTGTAAGTGGGGCAGCAGATTCCAAAGCTACAGCTATTGTGGTGTTATATAGAGCGGCAGCGTCATCCACATTGTGTATGGAACTTATGTCTGTGAGAGGGAGGAGGGATTCAGAGAATGAATGTAGGTCAAGATGTTTAAGATTTCTGCGAGGGTGTGAAAGTTTGTGGGGTGGGGATTGTAGACATGGAGTGGAGAGAGATGAGAATGTGAGAAGGTTGTGGTCAGAGAGTGGAAGAGGTGAGTTAGAGAGGTTAGAAAGGGAGCAGAGGCGGGTGAAGATGAGGTCCAGTGTGTGACCATCTTTGTGAGTGGCTGCAGAAGACCATTGAGTGAGGCCAAAGGAGGAAGTGAGATATAGAAGTTTAGTGGCAGCTGAGAGGGAAGTGTCAGTGGGGATGTTGAAATCGCCCATGATGATAGTGGGGATGTCCGCAGAAAGGAAATGAAGTAGCCAGGTGGTGAAGTGGTCAAAGAAGGTGGTGGCTGGCCCTGGGGGGGCGGTAAATGGCAGCCAGTTGGAGGTTGGAGGGGGAGTAGATGCGCACAGAGTGCACCTCAAAGGAAGGGAGGGTAACAGAGGGTGGCAGTGGGATTGGGGTGAAGGAGCAGTTATCTGACAGGAGAAAACCAACTCCTCCGCCATGCTTGCTGCTGGGGCAGGGTGTGTGAGAAAGGTGGAAGCCACCGTAAGAGAGTGCAGCAGGGGAGGCTGTGTCAGAAGGGGTGAGCCAGGTTTCGGTGATGGCGAGGAAGGAAAGTTTGGTAGTAGCAAAAAGATCATGGATGTAGGGAAGCTTGTTACAGACAGAGCCAGCGTTCCACAGAGCTCCTGTTAGTGGGACTGGGGAAGCGGGGGCTGGGCGAATGGGTATAAGGTTAGAGAGGTTACGGAAGTTTGTGATGGAGCGTGGGTGGAAGGTAGAAATGACTGGGAATATGGTGAGGAGGACCAGGATTTGGAGAGATATCACCAGCAGTGAGAAGGAGCAGAGATAGCGTTAGCAGGTGGGAGCAGGAGAGGGCATGAGGGGGCTGCCTGTGCTTTGAGACAGAGGATTGTACGTTAAGGAACAGTTCTGAGGAGGAGGTGAGATGGATGGGGAGGATTGAAGAGGAGATGAACAGTTCCTTACTTGGTGTGGGGATTGGGGGAGGTAGCAGAAAGTGAAAGAATATAGGGGTGAAAGTGAAAATTAACAGAAACATTGTTTGCAGGGACTGGCCTTCAGTTCCCTTCAGGTTCAATTCAGGTTTTAATTCTAATGTAATCCACACTTTTAGAACACACCTCTAGAAATCACCCTGCAGACTTAAGTCATCTGGGAACGATGAAAGTGAAAAAAGAATCCAGCTCAGGAAAATGTATAAAATCAAAAATTCTTTATTCCAAATTATTTTTAAAAAGAGAGGAAACACTGCATGTCAAAAATCAGTAATATCCAAAAAATGGAAGGACAACCATGATACAGCTGAACGCGTTTCGAACACTGAATGTTCTTAGTCCACAGCAAGTGATCCAAGTGAGCGCTTCGTATATAAAAGCATCCGTCACAGGTGAAATAAATGCAAGATATAATTGGAGAACCGCACCTACTGCAATACAGAAAATTATATATGTAATACAAAGAAATACAATGTAATCATACATCACAAAATCCAGATCGCAATGCTTTGGATAAACCAGTATTAGTGCTTACGTACAGCACACATTTTAAGTCTATTTCAAATATCGTGTCAAAAAATCTGAATGTTTTACGTGATTATCATATTATGGACACAATTCTTCAAAACGGGGTCCGCATTGTATCGAGACGTGCTCCAACTTTGGGTAATATTCTTTCTCCGAATTTTGTGCATTCTAAAAAATATGCAAATCCTTCAAATTGGTTACTTACAAAAGGTTTTTTAAATGTGGCACATATCCTTGTAAAACATGTACATATGTGAAAAAAACACATGACGGATGCTTTTATATACGAAGCGCTCACTTGGATCACTTGCTGTGGACTAAGAACATTCAGTGTTCGAAACGCGTTCAGCTGTATCATGGTTGTCCTTCCATTTTTTGGATATTACTGATTTTTGACATGCAGTGTTTCCTCTCTTTTTAAAAATAATTTGGAATAAAGAATTTTTGATTTTATACATTTTCCTGAGCTGGATTCTTTTTTCACTTTCATCGTTCCCAGAGAGCTTTGGCAGAAGCCCTTTCCGTGCTCGGACTGATTATAACTCATGGAGATCATTCAAGAAGGGTGAGCTGAAATTTTGCGTGTGTTTTTCCAGACTAAAGTCATGCAGACTTGTGCTATGCAATATATGGAAAACTAAGTGCGTTCAGGTGTGAAGCAGAGAGGAGTGGTCTCTGCTCATCTTGGTCAGAGAATTAAGGGTGGACCAGATGCATACAATCAAGCCTAAGTAAACAAGGTCATAAATATCACAGGGTAAGTTGGGGTTAGCTGAAAGGCATACCATGAGAATGCTAGGAGCAGAGGAAATTCTATGTGCAAAGCTGGGTGATGTACTATGTGCACTTCATAGCAGGAGAGCTGGGTGGATGAACATACCATGAGAATGCTAGGAGCAGAGGAAAGTATGTGCAAAGCTGGGTGATGTACTATGTGCACTTCATAGCAGGAGAGCTGGGTGGATGAACATACCTGTTGGAAGAATAGAGATGCTTGTTAGAGTGAGATGGTGGTAGGTAGCAGGGCACAGTCTTTATACATCTTTCAGGTTTTAATTCTAATGTAATCCACACTTTTAGAACACACTTCTAGAAATCACACTGCAGACTATATAATGTATACAGACTGCTGTATATACATTATATAGGTGATTCTGTGATTACACAGATTTAGCAGCCAGTATCACCTATATAATCTATATACGGCAGTCTATATACCGTATACAGGTGATAGTGCAAGTGCTGTACATTGTTAAATAATAATTATTGAATCTCAATCCTGTACCGAGCATATTGCCTCTTGCTGACGTTACAAAAGCTATTTATGTATATAGGAGCTCAGAGCATAAGTCCACTCCATATACAGGGTAACACGTGGTCTGTAGACCCATATATAAACACCTCTTAGGAGGGTGGTGGGGGCCTTTTGTCACGTGGGACTGTCACCTCCCGCCTTCACATCATTCTCCATGGATATCTGACAAGTCCCAAGGAAGGACAGCTGGCAGCAGTAGCCTTGAAGACCTTCAGACTTCACACAGAGAGACTGCTTTTACCATTCAAACTTCGAAAAAGCTGAGTATCAAATGCTAATATCTACACATGGACAATCTGTTCGTAACTATTTCGTCTATTTTTATGTCTTACTGCAATGTGGTTATTCTGTGGACAATTCAATAAACCACTACCTTTTTCATGAGAATATCATGACATTTTTCTTTTAAGAATAACACACCTGGTTAAGTCCTGATTTAAATAAATGTGCAAAATAAGCATATTTAACATACATACATAAAACAAAGTTTCCATATTGGGACTCACCCAAGTCACTGAGATTGGGGGGGGGAAATGAACAGCTGAGGTGCGTCCATCGTCCGGCGCACACAGGAGCGGAAATCTGGCTGGGACGGTGAGTAGAGCAGGAAACAAAAAAGGGGGATATACAGCACTGGGGGGGACAGGCATTGCCAGGGAGGCACATAGATCACAGGGTGGGGCTCATAGATCACCGGGGGGGGGACAAAGATCACCGGGGGGTGGCACAGAGATCATGGGGGCTCAGATCACAGGGGCAGAGCACAAAGATCACAGGGGGCACAGATCACTGGGGTGGCCTGAAGATCACGGGGGGGGGGGGGGGGGGGGACAGAAATCACTGGAGGGCACAGATCACGCAGGGGCACATAACTGGAGGGGCACATAGCTGGAGGGGAGGGATATCACAAGGGGCACAGATCATATGGGGGCACAAATATCACAGGAGGGGGTACATAGCAGGGGGCACAGGGGTGCATATAGCTGGGGGCACAGATCACAGGGGGGCATATAGCTGGGGCAGAGAAATCACAGGGGGCATATAGCTGTGGCACAGATCACAGGGGGTAAACATACAGTGGGGCAAAAAAGTATTTAGTCAGTCAGCAATAGTGCAAGTTCCACCACTTAAAAAGATGAGAGGCGTCTGTAATTTACATCATAGGTAGACCTCAACTATGGGAGACAAACTGAGACAAAAAAATCCAGAAAATCGCATTGTCTGTTTTTTTTATCATTTTATTTGCATATTATGGTGGAAAATAAGTATTTGGTCAGAAACAAACAATCAAGATTTCTGGCTCTCACAGACCTGTAACTTCTTCTTTAAGAGTCTCCTCTTTCCTCCACTCATTACCTGTAGTAATGGCACCTGTTTAAACTTGTTATCAGTATAAAAAGACACATGTGCACACGCTCAAACAGTCTGACTCCAAACTCCACTATGGTGAAGACCAAAGAGCTGTCAAAGGACACCAAAAACAAAATTGTAGCTCTGCACCAGGCTGGGAAGACTGAATCTGCAATAGCCAACCAGCTTGGAGTGAAGAAATCAACAGTGGGAGCAATAATTAGAAAATGGAAGACATTCAAGACCACTGATAATCTCCCTCGATCTGGGGCTCTGTTATGATCCTTAGTGGTTGAGAATCACAAATTACTCCAGCTAAGTAACAAACATAGGACAAGCTCTAGGGAGGTGGCAAACTGGACTGACCGCAAATCTGAACCTATCCAATCACACTAGAAGTAGCCGGTGAACGTGCCTAAAAATCCTAGACGTCTCGAGCCAGCCTGAGGAACTAACTACCCCTAGAGAGAAAGAAAGACCTCTCTTGCCTCCAGAGAAATAATCCCCGAAGATATAGAAGCCCCCAACAAATAATAACGGTGAGGTAAGAGGAAGGCACATACACAGGGGTGAAAGCAGATTCAGCAAATGAGGCCCACTAATACTAGATAGCAGAAAATAGAAAAGGGAATCTATGCGGTCAGTAAAAAACCCTTACAAAATATCCACTCTGAGATTTCAAGAACCCCCACACCAACTAACGGTGTGGGGGGAGAAACTCAGTCCCCCAGAGCAACCAGCAAGCGAGGAAATCACATTTTAGCGAGCTGGACTAAAAACATAATGAACACTGATAATCAAAAAATGATCAAACAAAAACTTAGCTTGTCTTGGAGAGACTGGGAGCAAGGTAGACACAAGGAATCTGAAGAGCACTGAATACATTGATAGCAGGCAAGGAACTGAGTATCCAGGTGGGCTAAATAGGAAACCAACCAAGGATAACGAACCAGCTGATGCTGCAACCTGCAGAAAGACAACACTACACAGTACCGCTTGTGACCACTAGAGGGAGCCCAAAAAGAGTTCACAACAGTACCCCCCCCCTTGAGGAGGGGTCACCGAACCCTCATCAAGACCCCCAGGGCGATCAGGATGAGCCGCGTGGAAGGCACGAACCAAATCGGCCGCATGAACATCAGAGGCGACAACCCAGGAATTATCCTCCTGACTATAGCCCTTCCACTTAACCAAATACTGCAGCCTCCGTCTAGAGATACGAGAATCCAAAATCTTCTCCACCACGTACTCCAATTCGCCCTCGACCAGCACCGGAGCAGGAGGCTCAACAGAAGGAGCCACAGGTACCACATACCTCCGCAACAAAGACCTATGGAACACATTATGAATGGCAAACGATGCTGGGAGATCCAAACGAAAAGACACCGGGTTAAGGATTTCCAAGATCTTATAAGGACCGATGAAGCGAGGCTTGAATTTAGGAGAGGAGACCTTCATAGGAACATACCGAGAAGACAGCCACACCAAATCCCCAACACGAAGTCGGGGACCCACACCTCGGCGGCGGTTGGCAAAGCGCTGAGCCTTCTCCTGTGACAATCTCAAATTGTCCACCACATGGTTCCAAATCTGCTGCAACCTATCCACCACAGAATCCACCCCAGGACAGTCAGAAGGCTCAACCTGACCCGAGGAAAAACGAGGATGGAAACCAGAATTGCAGAAAAAAGGCGAAACCAAAGTAGCAGAACTAGCCCGATTATTAAGGGCAAACTCGGCCAAAGGCAAAAAAGTCACCCAATCATCCTGATCAGCAGAAACAAAACATCTCAAATAAGTTTCCAACGTCTGATTAGTTCGCTCGGTTTGGCCATTAGTCTGAGGATGGAAGGCCGACGAAAAAGACAAATCAATGCCCATCTTAGCACAAAAAGTCCGCCAAAACCTGGACACAAACTGGGATCCTCTATCAGACACAATATTTTCAGGAATGCCGTGCAAGCGAACCACATTCTGAAAAAATAGAGGAACCAAATCGGAGGAAGAAGGCAACTTAGGCAAGGGCACCAAATGGACCATCTTGGAAAAACGATCACACACCACCCAGATGACAGACATTTTCTGAGATACTGGAAGATCCGAAATAAAATCCATGGAAATGTGCGTCCAAGGCCTTTTCGGAACAGGCAAAGGCAAAAGCAAACCGCTGGCACGAGAACAGCAAGGCTTAGCCCGAGCACAAATCCCACAAGACTGCACAAAGGAACGCACATCCCGCGACAAGGAAGGCCACCAGAAGGACCTAGCCACCAAATCTCTGGTACCAAAAATCCCAGGATGACCCGCCAACACCGAAGAATGAACCTCGGAAATAACTCTGCTGGTCCATCTATCCGGGACAAACAGTCTCTCTGGTGGACAACGGTCAGGTCTATCCGCCTGAAATTTCTGCAGCACTCGTTGCAAATCTGGGGAAATGGCAGACAAAATAACTCCCTCTCCGAGAATACCAGCCGGCTCAGAAACTCCCGGAGAGTCAGGCACAAAACTCCTAGAAAGTGCATCAGCTTTCACGTTCTTCGAACCGGGCAGGTATGAGACCACGAAGTTGAAACGGGAGAAAAACAACGACCAACGAGCCTGTCTAGGATTCAGGCGCTTGGCAGATTCAAGATAAATCAGATTTTTGTGATCCGTCAAGACCACCACACGATGTTTAGCTCCTTCGAGCCAATGTCGCCACTCCTCAAATGCCCACTTCATAGCCAACAACTCCCGATTACCAACATCATAATTCCGCTCGGCAGGCGAAAACTTTCTTGAAAAGAAAGCACATGGCTTCATCACAGAGCCATCAGAGCTTCTCTGCGACAAAACAGCCCCTGCTCCAATCTCAGAAGCATCAACCTCGACCTGGAAGGGGAGAGAGACATCTGGTTGACATAAGACTGGAGCTGAAGAAAACCGGTGCTTCAGCTCCCGAAAGGCCTCCACGGCCGCAGGAGACCAATTAGTCACATCAGAACCCTTCTTGGTCAAATCCGTCAAAGTTTAACCACGCTAGAAAAATTAGCGATGAAACGACGGTAAAAATTAGCAAAACCCAAGAACTTCTGAAGACTCTTAACAGACGTGGGCTGAGTCCAGTCATGAATAGCCTGGACCTTGACTGGGTCCATCTCCACAGTAGAAGGAGAAAAAATAAAACCCAAAAAGGAGACCTTCTGTACTCCGAAGAGGCATTTTGAGCCCTTCACAAATAAAGCATTAGCACGCAGGACCTGAAACACCATCCTGACCTGCTTCACATGGGACTCCCAATCATCAGAAAAGACCAAAATGTCATCCAGATAAACAATCATAAATTTATCCAGATATTCTCGGAAGATGTCACGCATGAAGGACTGAAACACAGAAGGAGCATTAGAGAGTCCAAAAGGCATCACTAAGTACTCAAAATGGCCTTCGGGCGTATTAAATGCTGTTTTCCATTCATCTCCCTGCTTAATGCGCACAAGGTTATACGCACCACGGAGATCTATCTTGGTGAACCAACTGGCACCCTTAATCCGAGCAAACAAATCAGACAATAGTGGCAAAGGATACTGAAATTTGACTGTAATTTTATTCAGAAGACGATAATCTATACAAGGTCTCAAAGAACCGTTCTTCTTGGCCACAAAAAAAAATCCTGCACCAAGAGGGGAAGAGGATGGGCGAATATGTCCCTTCTCCAAAGACTCCTTTATATAACTCCGCATCGCGGCATGCTCTGGTATAGACAAATTAAAAAGTCGTCCCTTAGGGAATTTACTACCAGGAATTAAATTTATAGCACAGTCACAATCCCTATGAGGGGGCAGGGCACTGGACCTGGGCTCATCAAATACATCCTGGAAGTCAGACAAAAACTCAGGGACCTCAGAAGGAGTGGAAGAAGCAATAGACACCAACGGAGTATTGCCATGAATTCCCTGACAACCCCAACTCGACACAGACATAGCTTTCCAATCTAAAACTGGATTATGAGCTTGCAGCCATGGCAGACCCAAAACGACAACATCATGCAAATTATGCAGAACAAGAAAGCGAATCACCTCCTGATGTACGGGAGTCATGCACATGGTCATTTGCGTCCAATACTGAGGCTTATTCTCAGCCAATGGCGTAGCATCAATTCCCCTCAGAGGAATAGGAAATTCCAAAGGCTCCAGGACAAAACCACAGCGCCTGGCAAACGACAAATCCATCAGATTCAGGGCAGCACCCGAATCCACAAAAGCCATAACCGGGTAGGACGACAAAGAACAAATTAAAGTAACAGACAAAATAAATTTAGGCTGTATAGTACCAATGGTGACAGGTTTAGCGATTTTTTTTAAGTGTTTAGAGCATGCTGAGATAACATGAGTAGAATCACCACAGTAAAAGCACAACCCATTTTGACGTCTATGACTTTGTCGCTCAATTCTGGTCAGAGTTCGGTCACATTGCATAGGCTCAGGTCTCTGTCCAGAAAATACCGCCAAAGGATGAGCAGATTTGCGCTCCCGCAAACGCCGATCAACCTGAATGGCTAAAGCCATAGAATCACTCAGACTTGTAGGGGTGGGAAACCCCACCATAACATTCTTAACGGCCTCAGAAAGACCTTCTCTGAAATTTGCAGCCAGGGCACACTCATTCCATTGAGTAAGCACCGACCATTTCCGAAATTTTTGACAATACACCTCTGCTTCATCCTGACCTTGAGAGATAGCCAGCAACGCTTTTTCTGCCTGATTCTCAAGATTAGGCTCCTCATAAAGCAGTCCAAGAGCTAGAAAAAATGCATCTACATTAAGCAAAGCAGGATCTCCTGGCGCCAGAGAGAAAGCCCAATCTTGAGGGTCGCCACGCAACAAGGAGATAACAATTTTAACTTGCTGAGCGGAATCACCAGAGGAACGAGGTCTCAGAGATAGAAATAACTTACAATTATTCTCAAAATTTTGAAACCTAGATCTATCTCCAGAAAACAACTCAGGAATGGGTATCTTTGGTTCTGACATAGGGCTACGAATAACAAAATCCTGAATGCTTTGCACCCGTGCAGTAAGATGATCCACACTAGAAGTCAGAGTCTGAACATTCATGTCTGCAGCTGAGCTCAAAACCACCCAGAGTTCAAGGGGATGAAAGAAGCTAAACAGACTGCAGCAAAGGAAAAGCGGGAAGAAAAAAAAAAAAATGTACTCAGGTCTTCTTTTTATCCCACTTCTGCGATGCATTAAACACTTTTTGGCCTGCAATACTGTTATGATCCTTAGTGGTTGAGGATCACAAATTACTCCAGCTAAGTAACAAACATAGGACAAGCTCTAGGGAGGTGGCAAACTGGACTGACCGCAAATCTGAACCTATCCAATCACACTAGAAGTAGCCGGTGAACGTGCCTAAAAATCCTAGACGTCTCGAGCCAGCCTGAGGAACTAACTACCCCTAGAGAGAAAGAAAGACCTCTCTTGCCTCCAGAGAAATAATCCCCGAAGATATAGAAGCCCCCAACAAATAATAACAGTGAGGTAAGAGGAAGGCACATACACAGGGGTGAAAGCAGATTCAGCAAATGAGGCCCACTAATACTAGATAGCAGAAAATAGAAAAGGGAATCTATGCGGTCAGTAAAAAACCCTTACAAAATATCCACTCTGAGATTTCAAGAACCCCCACACCAACTAACGGTGTGGGGGGAGAAATTCAGTCCCCCAGAGCAACCAGCAAGCGAGGAAATCACATTTTAGCGAGCTGGACTAAAAACATAATGAACGCTGATAATCAAAAAATGATCAAACAAAAACTTAGCTTGTCTTGGAGAGACTGGGAGCAAGGTAGACACAAGGAATCTGAAGAGCACTGAATACATTGATAGCAGGCAAGGAACTGAGTATCCAGGTGGGCTAAATAGGAAACCAACCAAGGATAACGAACCAGCTGATTCTGCAACCTGCAGAAAGACAACACTACACAGTACCGCTTGTGACCACTAGAGGGAGCCCAAAAATAGAGTTCACAACAGGGCTCCACGAAAAATCCCACCCCGTGGGGTCAGAATGATCACAAGAACGGTGAGCAAAAATCCCAGAACCACGCGGGGGGACCTAGTGAATGAACTGCAGAGAGCTGGGACCAATGTAACAAGGCCTACCATAAGTAACACACTACGCCACCATGGACTCAGATCCTGCAGTGCCAGACGTGTCCCACTGCTTAAGCCAGTACATGTCCCGGCCCGTCTGAAGTTTGCTAGAGAGCATTTGGATGATCCAGAGGAGTTTTGTGAGAATGTCCTATGGTCTGATGAAACCAAACTGGAACTGTTTGGTAGAAACACAACTTGTCGTGTTTGGAGGAAAAAGAATACTGAGTTGCATCCATCAAACACCATACCTACTGTAAAGCATGGTGGTGGAAACATCATGCTTTGGGGCTGTTTCTCTGCAAAGGGGCCAGGACGACTGATCCGGGTGTCATGAATCCCCAATGGCTAGGGATAGCACAGGACAAGCAAATAACAATAAACATCGGACAAGCTCTAGGGTGATGGAACCTGGGCTGACCGCTGCCCTACGCCTGACAAACGCAACTAGAGATAGCCAGGGAGCGTGCCTACGTTGGTTCTAGACGCCACGCACCAGCCTAAGAGCTAACTAGTACTGCAGAGAAAATAAGACCTCACTTGCCTCCAGAGGAACGAACCCCAAAGATATAGTTGCCCCCCACATGTATTGACGGTGAAATGAGAGGAAGGCACACACATAGAGATGATGTATATAGCTTTAGCAAATAGAGGCCCGCTGTAAACTAGAAAGCAGAATGATACAAAAGGGGACTGAGCGGTCAGCAAAAAACCCTAATCAAAAAAACCATCCTGAGATTACAAGAACCCATGTGCCAACTCATGGCACATGGGGAGAACCTCAGTCCACTAGAGCTACCAGCTAGCATAGAGACATTCTACGCAAGCTAGACAAAAAACCAAACAACTGAAAATCAGCACTTAGCTTATCCTGAAAGATCTGAGAGCAGGTAGGCAGGAACCAAACAGAGCACATCTGAACACATTGATAGCCGGCAAGGGAAATGACAGAAAGGCCAGGTAAAATAGGAAACACCCAGCCTCTGATGGACAGGTGGAAACCAAAGGCCGCAACCCACCAAAGTCACCCAGTACCAGCAGTAACCACCAGAGGGAGCCCACAAACAGAATCCACAACATCCGGGTACATGAAAGAATGAATGGGGCCATGTATCGTGAGATTTTGAGTGCAAACCTTCTTCCATCAGCAAGGGCATTGAAGATGAAACATGGCTGGGTCTTTCAACATGACAATGATCCAAAGCACACCGCCAGGGCAACGAAGGAGTGGCTTCGTAAGAAGCATTTCAAGGTCCTGGAGTGGCCTAGCCAGTCTCCAGATCTCAACCCTATAGAAAACCTTTGGAGGGAGTTGAAAGTCCGTGTTGCCAAGCGAAAAGACAAAAACATCACTGCTCTAGAGGAGATCTGCATGGAGGAATGGGCCAACATACCAACAACAGTGTGTGGCAACCTTGTGAAGACTTACAGAAAACGTTTGACCTCTGTCATTGCCAACAAAGGATATATTACAAAGTATTGAGATGAAATTTTGTTTCTGACCAAATACTTATTTTCCACCATAATATGCAAATAAAATGATAAAAAAACAGACAATGTGATTTTCTGGATTTTTTTCAGTTTGTCTCCCATAGTTGAGGTCTACCTATGATGTAAATTACAGACGCCTCTCATCTTTTTAAGTGGTGGAACTTGCACTATTGCTGACTGACTAAATACTTTTTTGCCCCACTGTAGCTAGGGCTACAGAGATCACAGGGGGGCACAGAGATTATATTGGGGCACATAGCTGGAGGAGTACATTGGTGAGGGGCACAGATCACCTGCAGACAGGCACTGAGCTCAGCTGCCGGCACAAAGATCTCTCTGGACTCTCTGGCAGCAGCTCCTCTTCCAGCACAGGAGGATGGGAGAGCATTGGGTGCTACCACCCCGGTGTCGTCATTCATGTGCACTCAGCATTCTGTAATGAACTCTGCATGCACTTGGGGGTGAAACGGCCGAAAGCTGTCAGGATTGGGATGCCACCGGAGCATTGCGGACTCTGGGGACAGGGCCGCATGTGGGCCGGAGGTTCCTCACCCCTGATTTAAAGGGTCGGCGGTGGCCCACCTTTTATTACAGGGCCGCTAGCCCGGCTGGGCAGATTAGCAATCCGGGCCTGGAGATGGGTGACTCTACGAATTTTGTCTGAGGCAAATCTCCGTGTTTAAAAATAACCATCTTGATCTGTGTGAAATAGATCACTCTAGCCTGTGTTGAGGTGTTGGGCTATGATTTTCTCTAAACTTAAGATCTATGTTACGCCGGGTCACACTTGCAAGTACAATGTGAGGAAACTCGAACGAGTCTCGCGTATCAATACCTGGCACTGCCACCAGCACTCAGGACTGGAGTGTGTGGCTGCATGTATTTCTATGTAGCTGAACACTCCGTTTCCGAGTGCCGGCGGCAGTGCCCGGGTATTGAGGTGAGAGATGCGTGCGAGTTTTCTCGCATTGAACTCGCAAGTGTGACCCTGGCCTCAATCAGAGAAATCAAACTAAAATTTGATCACACGAGTTGGACTGTTTAGTTTAGAGATCATGGATACTGAAGCTGTCAGTGTGGCTGGGCCCATTTTATGCCCACTGTCAAAGATCACAGCCAGAGGGCGCACAGATCCATCTACTGTTATGTTTTTGTCACAAACCGCTCTCTACTGCCCGCTCTTGTCAGAACAATTACGCGTGTGAGTGTGTGTGTGTGTGTGTGAGTGTAAAGCATCTCTTGGTATGGTCACTGTTCCCTCCCCAATAAAGTTATTCTTGGTGACATCTTCCCTTTAAACTGCTGATTGGCGGCTTCAACTAATGTAGGAGAGACTGTTTTTGCTTAGGAGATTTAGCAAGGTGGTGGAATTGTTCATATTCAATCTTCATAGAGAGAGGGTCATCATATAGTTTAGTAAGATGTTGTATAAATTAATGGGCAATACATTGTGGCTTAGCCATTGTACCAGATTCCGTACATAAACAGATTGGCGCTCTGGGTGAAGGAAGGCATTTTATGTTCTGGGAAGTTGGGAGTAATTTTTATTTAAAGTACAGACGCACTGTTGGGACTAGCGTAAAAATGCTTTTTCTGATCTAGACTTGGTTCTCACAGAACACGTGGACAAGGTCTGTAGGTTGATGAGGCTTTTTCACCTGGAACTGAAGAAATATTGCCGTACTTTCTAGATCTGCAGTCCTGGCCAACCGGTCTTTTTTCTTTGAGCAGCTTCCTGAATGCAAACTCCCCTCAGGACCACTTTATGGTCCTCCCAAAGAGAAATTGTCGAAAACGTGGATTGTTGGGTCAAGGACAAGTATTCAGTTAACTAATTACCAGTCTAAAGAAGATTTCTGGGTAGGACCGTAAAGAGTCATTAAGGGTCCAATTGAAAAACCATGAGTGTGGGTGTAGTGAAGTGCAGGCTAGAGGGATAGAAAAATGGTCCAGCCATGGAGTGGGTAGAATGGAAATAGAAGCAATGTTGGGTGGACAAATATATGATCAATCCCAGTGAACACAGAGTAGGGTGGTTAAGAAAGAAGTATAATCTCTAACTCTTCAATGCATTTCTCTCCAGACATCAACCCATTGGTAGAGAGAGAATGGTTTATGGAAGGAGGCAAAAGGATGAGGAGTTGTTGGGAAGCGATTTGTCTGGGGTTAGAGGACCTGTCCAGTTTTAATTTAATCATACAATCGGAGTCGCTGCAAAATATTGTGGTGCCTTGAGCGTGTTCTGTTACCAGGTTAAGTAGGTTAGTAAAAAAAGAGTGATTGGGGCGTAGTATGATAAGATTTTGATTCTTGTGCAAGATCCTATAACTATAAACAGCCATCACTGTACTTATGACTTTACATGTTGTTACCTACTGTGTGGCATGACTGCTTTGTATGTTTATCGCTTTTAAGGACATAAAAACTAAGTTTAAAAATAGCTGAAATCTACTGAAAAAAAGAGCAATTTTATACATAAAGGTAAATCTTGTCAATCAAAATTCACCACTAATAAAGTGCAATTTGAAAAATGAGGTGCTGTCAGGAAGATCAAAACTGTCAGTGCTGAGAAAGGTATTAAACGCTAACAGCAAATTGTTAAAAAGTCACTTTTTTGTTTGTTTTTTGTTTCCCCCTTCCCTTCCCCAATACTTGTGCTCTTATACTTGGAAATTGCCATATAGAACAACTTCAAGTGTTACAACTGTATTTTTTTTTTTTTTTATGTTCCAGGCATCCGATGTCCAAATCACACAGCGCCAATTTTCTAGTAGCTGTGAAACAAGAAAAGGTTGGATCCAGACCAAGTGGAGAAAAGGGCACTGAAGAAGAGGTAACCACCCCTCCACTCCAACTTAAGAATACAGCATGTTGGGCTGGGTTCACAGATTTTTGGTAGATAAATCCGATATGTGGATTTAGCTTAACCCCTTAAGGACCATGGGTATTTCTGCTTTGCGTCTCCGTTTTTTCCGTCACATCTTCGTCCCAGAGCCATAATTTTTTTTTCCTGTCAATATGGCCATGTGAGAACTTGGTGTTTTTGGGGTTTTTTTTGTACCTGGGAGGGATCTCGGAGGGGAAGGGGGACCCTCCTTCACTCACCTCGGGGGAGGGAAGAGAAGGGGTCAGTCAGGAAACTACACCGCGGGCAAATAGTCGCCGGAAAGGCTTCCCTTATAGGTACGAGTTAGTGAGGCGCTCCCAGTAAGGGGGAATATATATCACCAGTTCAGCCTGGGGATATATATTTAAACCTCCTGGCCGTCACTGCCAGAGTTCTTCACTAAAACCGTACGGTATTCTGCCACCAGTTCTTCATTTAAAATAAGCCCCGTCCGACAGCAGGCTTATCTCAGGTCAGGAACCAACCCTGGGGTAGTTTATAATATGACCAATGGAGCGTGCGGATGTGGGGATTCGTGAATCGAGATAAAAGAGCAGCCCAAGATTAATTTTATACTTAAAGGGAATCTGTCACCCCAAAATTCGCCTATAAGCTAAGGCCACCGGCATCAGGGGCTTATCTACAGCATTCTGTAATGCTGTAGATATGCCCCCGATGTAACCCGAAAGATAAGAAACACTAGTTAGATTATACTCACCCGGGGCGGTCCCGATGCAGTCCGGTCCGATTGGCATTGCAGGTCCGGTTTCGGCGCCTCCCATCTTCATACGATGATGTCCTCTTCTTTGCTTCTTGCCATGGCTCCTGCACAGGCGTACTTTATCTGCCCTGTTGAGGGCAGAGCAAAGTGCTGCAGTGCACAGGCGCCGGGCCTCTCTGACCTTTCCCAGTGTCTGCGCACTGCAGTACTTTATACTGCCCTCAGCAGGGCAGATCAGTACGCCTGCACAGGAGCTGCGACGGAAGCAAGGAAGAAGACGTCATCGCATGAAGATGGGAGGCTCTGGACCCGGATCGCGACGCCCATTGGACTGGACCGCACCGGACCACCCGTGGGTGAGTATAATCTACCTTGTTTTTCTTATCTTTCAGGTGACATCAGGGGCTTATCTGCAGCATTACAGAATTCTGTAGATAAGCCCCTGATGCCGGTAGCCTTAAGGTACCGTCACACTCAGCGACGCTGCAGCGATATAGACAACGAGCCGATCGCTGCAGCGTCGCTGTTTAGGTCGCTGGGGAGCTGTCACACCGACTGCTCTCTCCAGCGACCAACGATCAGGGGTACGACTTTGGCATCGTTGAAACTGTCTTCAACGATGCCGAAGTCCCCCTGCAGCACCCGGGTAACCAGGGTAAATATCGGGTTACTAAGCCCAGGGCCACGCTTAGTAACCCGATATTTACCCTGGTTACCATTGTAAAAGTTAAAAAAAAAACAGTACATACTCACCTTCTGATGTCTGTCACGTCCCCCGGCGTCCACAGGGTTACGCGCTGCTGCTCAGAGCTTCCTGCACTGAATGTGTCAGCGCCGGCAGTAAAGTAGAGCACAGCGGTGACATCACCGCTGTGCTCTGCTTTACGGCCGGCCGGCGCTGACACATCCAGTGCAGGGAAGCCGCCGGCGGGGGACGTGACAGACATCAGAAGGTGAGTATGTACTGTTTTTTTTTTTTACTTTTACAATGGTAACCAGGGTAAATATCGGGTTACTAAGCGCGGCCCTGCGCTTAGTAACCTGATATTTACCCTGGTTACAAGTGAACACATCGCTGGATCGGTGTCACACACGCCGATCCAGCGATGACAGCAGGTGATCAGCGACGAAATAAAGTTCTGGACTTCTAGCTCCGACCAGCGATATCACAGCGGGATCCAGATCGCTGCTGCGTGTCAAACACAACGAGATCGCTATCCAGGACGCTGCAACGTCACGGATCGTCGTCGTTCTCGCTGCAAAGTCGCTTAGTGTGAAGGTACCTTTAGCTTATAGGCTAATTTTGAGGTGACAGATTCCCTTTAATTGCCGAAGAGGCGCACTAGAAAATACAGCTATACATACAAGAGCAAATATTTACAGTCAGGAGTGTAGTACAAGGATAGGGTATAGATAGGTTGCAATTACTGTGTTATGTAGCATGTGACCACAGGGAGGCGCTGATGGATCACAGGTCCAAATATTAGTTACAGGCTTTCCGGGCTATGTCAGCAAATGTATCCTCCAGCCATCAGAAAAACTCAGTCCAAAATGAGGGTCTGCCTTATATCTCCTAGGCTGCTACCTCACACATCTGCTCCCACCCCTGGGTTGTGCAGCCTCTCTCTTCCAATTTCTGAGAATATGATTTTCTGCCTAGAACTGTGGCTGGCCCATATCTTTGCGCCCGAAGCTCTGCATGGGTTGGTTGAATCGCCACTGGATTCCGCTGGATTTTAGCTGCGCGTAGACTAAATATGACTACCATATGTAATTACACAGGTCAGCGACTAAAAAGCTGTTTGATTATTTTCATTTAATTTCCATGTATTTTGGTGTGCTGAAAAAGGAAAAAATCCTGGACGTCAGGATTTGATACAAAATGCAAAATTCTCTTCAAATTTAGTATATTCTCAATTTTTGTTTTTTTTTTATCTTAGGGTTTTGAAAGCCAAAATTACTATTAATTAATTCACATCAATGCATTGAAGATATACAATGCCAAAAAAATATAACTTTCAAAGAAAAGAACTTTCAGAGTGAGCTAATGAAACCAGCATCAACATGTTGCAAGCTGAACGAGCAGGCTCTGACATGCTAGGGCTTGATTCAATTGTTTTTTCTTGGTTCTCGCCTGTTCACACTTTTTCATCTCAGTTTTTGTTAGCTCGTCATATTAAACCGTGTTTCCCAAAATTAGCATTATGGCTCAGCGGAAGTGTATTAATTCTGACAGTTTCTGTTACATTTGTGGTGAATATACAGTATTGAAGCAACAGCTGAATATTACAAACTTTGTGAAAAAAGTATACTTCGCTTATTTCGGACTAAAGCTTGGAGATCAAGATAAAGCTTGGGCGCCTCATAAAGTGTGCAAACGGTGTGTTGAGGACCTCCGAAATTGGTTCAAGGGTAAGAAAAAAGCTTTCCGTTATGGGATTCCTATGGTTTGGCGAGAGCAAAAGAACCATACTGACAATTGTTACTTTTGTTCATGCGCTGTGAAAGGGTATAATTCAAAATGGAAGCATTCCATTTCATACCCCAATATTCACTCAGCAATTCGTCCCATCCCCCATGGCACAGATATACAAGTACCCAAGGCCCCTGCTACCTTGGAAGAGATAACTAGCTCCGATGAAGGTGGAGTCATACCTGAACCAGATGATGAATCAAGTTCTGACTTTGAAGATGATACAAGACCGAAATTGTTTTCCCAGGAGGAGATGAATGATTTGGTAAGAGACTTGAATCTTCCCAAAGATGCCGCTAAATTACTCTGATCAAGGCTCAAAAGCAAGAATTTATTGTTGCCAGGAGTGTCTTTTTCATGGTTCAGACATCATGAAAACGAATTCGTTCCTTATTTTGCCGAGGAGGATAAGTTGGTTTATTGCATCGATGTCGAAGGTTTGATGGGTCAATTCAAAATCCAATATGATTCAGCGCAATGGCATCTTTTTATAGATTCTTCAAAAAGAAGTCTCAAAGCAGTTTTACTCCACAACAGCGGTTTTTATGCTTCCATCCCTGTAGGTCATTCTGTACACCTCAAGCAAACCTACGAGAACTTGGAATTGGTTCTTCGTTAACTTAAATATGAAGACCACAGTTGGCAAGTGTGCGGGGATTTGAAAGTCTTGCTCATGCTGCTCGGGCAACAAGCTGGGTATACCAAATACCCTAGTTTTCTGTGTCTATGGGACAGTCAAGACCGACAAAATCACTGGACCAAGAAGAATTGGCAGCCGAGGGTGCTCACAGTTGGTGAAAAAATGTCCTCCGAGAAACTTTGGTTCCTCCCCATAAAGTTCTTCTACCACCTCTCCACATAAAATTTGGATTAATGAAGCAATTCGTAAAATCACTTCTAAAAGATGGAGAATGCTTCAAATACTTTACTTGGTCACCAAGTTTCCAGTCCTCTCGGAGGCAAAATTGAAGGAAGGTGTGTTCATCGGACCAGACATTAGAAGGCTTATAGCTGATCAAGAATTTATCAATGCCATGACGCATCCTCAAAAAGAAGGGTGGTGTTAGGGCTAGCGGAACGCACCGAGTAAATATAGAGGTTTTATTATAATAGATGCGTTCGCAGCCCGGGGTCCACCGTGCAGGAGAACCTGCTGCTAGCAAACGGCGGAACTATATGGCGGTATGAGCTAACCCTGTTACTTCACAGAGTAGCCGAAACTCAAAGCACTGCACCCTGTTAGACTTCACAGTGGCACAGGCTAACTACTCAACTGAGAGCAGTCAGTGGTCATGCATGCACACAAAGTCCTCGCCGGAGGTGCCAGCATTCTAGGGGCTTATTTCAGCCAGGTCCCTGAATACATAAACACAAAATCTCCTCGCCGGAGGTGCCAGCATTCTAGGGGCTTATTTCAGCCGGGTCCCTGAACACAAACTCATATGACCACACTGGCGCAAAGCACATAAAATAGAACAATACTAGCGCATGGCCGTGCGGCCATGCGAGCCTTAAATAGTTGCAGCACGTACAGGACCTTCCTAGAAGGACCAATGAGAGGCTGCCATAGATCATGAGCACCTACAGGACCTTCCTGGAGGACCAATGGCCTTAGCTGCAGTATCTGATCATGTGACCCTCGATCTCCACTGAGAGATCTTACTCTGGGCATGCTCAGAACGAGAAAAGCAGGACTTAGTCCCAGAAGCGTCTGCTCGCCGCTGCCCAGCACTGACTTCCATGGCAGAAGCAGGAAAAGCAGCAGTAACTCTTTGTACAAAGTCAGACTGAGCGAGACGCTGGGACCGATGTCTCCGCTGAGCAGGCTCCACTGCGGCAGAAGAAGAATGGGAGACCGCAGCGGAGATGGCCCGAGATTCCCCTTGTGCAGAGGTGAAAACTCGACCCCTAACAGGTGGTTTGCATTTAAAGAGGTCGTAGAGAAAATTTTAGGAAATAACAAAGACCCTGACTACAAAAAAAATCGTCATTTCAAGCTTTAGGTTGCCTGATGAGTTTGAAAGTGCATTTCCTCCATTCCCACCTTGACAACTTTCCTGAAAATTTGGGAGCTGTGAGTGAAGAGCAAGGTGAACGATTCCACCAGGACATTAAAGAGATGGAAAGAAGATACCAGGGAAGATGGAGCATTACAATGATGGCAGACTACTGTTGGATGCTTCAGAGAGACATTCCAGATGATACTCACAAGCGTAAATGTACCAAGAGAAGCCTCACAGGGAAGAAGAATCGATTTTAGTGTGTGTTAGTGAGCTCATTGCAGTTAAAATTAATTTTGTATTACAAATGTTTGATGAAAATCATTTTTTTAGTCTATTTTCATTTATTTTGAGGTATTGTCTTATTTAACATGGTTACTTAAATTGGCAGAAAACGTGATGTCCTATGACAAAACGGAGGTCATTTTTGGATTCGGCGCACTTAAAAACATAAAGATTATGTGGAATAACCAAAACAGCTCTTGAAAAATTATTTTTTGCAGACCCGTGTTATTGCTAGCTATGCTTTATGTTGTTAATTCTGCTCTTGGGTTCCCTCCGGTGGTTGTTGGTGGTAGTGCAGTTGCCTCTGGGTTGCAATCCTGGGCAGGTGTTTCTGCTGATTGCAGCTCTGACTGGGCTATTTAGGTGTGCAGGATCCATTAGTCCTTGCCAGTTGTCCATTGTTCTTGGAGGTGTTACATCTCTGTCTGGTTCCTCCTGCTCTGCTGCCAATTCAGCTAAGATAAGTTTCTGTTTTTTCCTCTGCAGCACACATGCTGTGTGCTTTACAATTCAGTGCAATTCATTGTGTTTATTTGTCCAGCTTAGACTGTGTTTGGATTTTTCAGTCATGTTGGATTCTCAGGAGACGCAGATATACATTCCATGTCTTTAGTTAGATGTGGTATTTTTGTATTTTCTGCTGTGGATATTTTTAGGATTTTAATACTGACCGCTTAGTACTCTGTCCTATCCTTTTCTATTTAGCTAGAGGTGCCTCTTTTGCTAAATCCTGTTTTCTGCCCGTGTGTGTCTTTCCTCTTATACTCACAGTCAATATTTGTGGGGTGCTGCCTATCCTTTGGGGTTCTGCTCTGAGGCAAGATATAATTCCCATTTCCATCTATAGGGGTATTTAGTCCTCCGGCTGTGTCGAGGTGTCTAGGATGTGTTAGGTACACCCCACGGCTACTTCTAGTTGCGGTGTCAGTTTAGGGTTTGCGGTCAGTACAGGTACCACCTACTCCAGAGAAAGTCTCATGCGGCTCCAAGGTCACCAGATCATAACAGCTTTATAACTCCATAATCCAGAGTGCTACAAGTGGCTAACTAATATGTGCACGTGGGGAAAGGAACGCCAATTTGGAATATGTGCTTGGCTCATCTTGGAGATATTGCATTCTGTTATTATAGGTCATTTTCCATATTCAATACCTCATAGCCTTGCTGTGCCATGTGCTTGGTCACACAAAGAGGTTCAGGTTTCTATAGCTGCAAAAGAGTTTGCACCCTTGTGTTAACTGCTTCAAAAGAACTTGTCCTAGCTCGTTTAATTAAAAGAAAACAATGAGCCTGTGGAATCCCCAGGGTGGGGGCACATTTCAGGAGTGGAAGAAAGATGTCCTGAACTTAAAATCCCAAATGGATTCTCTTGTCCCTCACACCTCCCCGCTTTAGAGGGCGCTAGGGGCATCACATTCCTGTTCCCCCGAGCACACTTCCGCAGTCTCTCCTTGCTCGGGAAGGTTGCCCACACCCTTAAAATTATAGACTGTTGATATCTTTGTCAGTGACAAACTTACAAAATCAGCTAGGAATCAAATACTTATTTCCCCCACTGTAAGTTGGGGGGAAAAAAAAAGTGGTCACTGCAATGGCAGTTTGCAATTTTCACTCGCCATTCATTGCTGCTTGTTTCTGGAATATACTCATGAAGTCAAAATCGTCACTACACCTGTAAATAAATTCCTAAAGGGTTATAAGTTCCAAAATCGTGTCACTTGAGGGGGGGGGGGGATTCTGCTCTTCTGATAATTAGGAGCTCTGTATATGGAGTCCGCAAACTATATTCTAGGAAAATCTGCGCTCCAGGAGGCAAATAGCTCAGTTCCTCCCGGGTCTCTCTGTATGGCTAAGTAGTAATGTACAGCCACATATGGGGTATTGCCACGTTCAGTAGAAATTGTGGGACAAGTTTTTCCCTTCCCCCATTCCCCCTTCCCGTCAGGACAGGAAACTCTACTGAAAATAAAAGGGCGGTACCTCTGTCGCTTCAGTTGGGTTTCCTATGGAACAGCATCCAGTCCAGGTGAAAGATTGAAGAAAACTTATTCCGCCATCATTTATGATGGCGGAATAAAGTTTTCTTCAATCTTTCACGTGGACTGGATGCTGTTCCATATTTTATTTTGGAGTTACTACGTCCAATTGGGTCTGTGGACTTCGAGCGTGCATCATTTTTTCTGATGTGCTGTCAGCTCCTTTTTTTCTCAGTTGGGTTTCCTGTCCTGACAGGGACCCTTGTGCTGAACACGGCAGAGCAGTTTCCACTTACCCATTACCCGTCCCAGCGTGTAAGAACAGGCAGTGCCTGTGCGTCGGTCTTTGGGTACTGAAAGCGCCATCCGCGGGTCCTCCGGGGCTTTGCGTCCGAGCGGGCGTCTGTGCAGCACGGTCGGATGGCCGGGCTCCTTCCATGGCTGCCACGCCACCCTCCTCTCTGCTGGCATCCAGGTGCGGCGGCCGCTTCCGGGTCGCCCATCTGACGTCACTCGCAAGGCATGCTGGGAATGGGCGTGCCCTTGTGGCGTCAGGGGGGATCTCCCCAAGGTGGTCCTAAAATTCCATAGGAGTCAGGAGATTACTTTACCATCGTTTTGTAATAATCCTAGAAATCCTTGGGAACAAAAGTTCCATATGTTAGATGTAAGAAGATCTATGTTACAATGCATGACCATGACTAGTCAGTGGAGGAAAGACCAAACCCTATTTGTAGCCTTTCAGGGTAGTTAAAAAGGGTGCGGGGTAGCTAAAAGTACCATTGCTAGATGGATCAGGGAGGCCACTAGTCTATCCTACTCTGCGAGTGGCACTTCGGTTCCTGATGGCATCAAGACAAATTCCACCAGAGCCATGGCTACCTCCTTTGCAGAAAAGGCTGAGGTATCGATTGACCAAATTTGCAAGGCCAGTATCTGATCCGACTGGACCTTTCCTCCTTTGCTGACCTAACCTTAGGTAGAAGGGTACTTCAAGCGGTGGTCCCTCCCTAAGGTTTCATGCTACAAAAGACTACACTTGGTCTCGGGTGTGCCATCATGGGGGAAGGGAAAACACCAAGGTTACTTACCGGTAGCCGGTTTTTCCGGAACCCATGACAGCACCTTTATATTCCCCCCCCCCCCCCTCCTTTATCACCCCTTTCGGTGTGCACTATAGTTTTGGGTGTTTTTAGTTCATATGTTGTGGTGATGGATTTGCCATGTGTACTAACCAGGGGGGCCTCTCATACTCTGAAAACCAACTGAAGCGACAGAGAGGTACCGCCCTTTTATTTTCAGTAGGGTTTCCTGTCCTGACTGGGCGGATCCCCTCTCTCAGGTGTGCCGTCATGAGTTCCGGAAAAACCGGCTACCGGTAAGTAACTTTGGTGTTTCCTGCCATTTTTACCCACTTCTTGTGTGAAAATCTAAAATCTAGGGCTAAAAGTAAATTCTGGTGGTAAAAATGTAGTTATTTTTTCTTCACCGGTCAATGGTATAAAATTCTGTAACACACCCATGGTGTCAATATGATCATTGCACCACTGGATGAATTCATTGAGAGGTGTAGTTTGTAAAATGGGAGTCACTTATGGAGGTTTCTGCTGTTCTGGCACCTCATGGGCTCTCCCAGTGGATTATGGTACCTGCAAACTATGACAGTGAAATCTGGCACTCCTTGCCTTCTGAGCTTTGCACTGTGCCTGAAAAATATTTCATGATTAGATATAGGGTATTGGCACACTCAAGAAATTTTTATTTATTTATTTTTTTATACAACAAACAGGTCCATTTTTTTCCTATTAGCCCTTAGAAAAATTCAAAACTTGGGGCTAAAACCACATTTTCCAGTTCACCATCTTGACAGCACCATTGGAGGACGTCCTTCTTACCCTCAGTGGGACAGGAACAACAAGCGGTTAAAAGGACCCTCCCTACTCCACCCACCAGTGTTTTTCCTGTCCCACTGTGGATAGGAACGGCAAGCTTTTCCTACGACGGTGCTGTGTAGATGGTGGGGATCGGGGGGCCCAGCCTTTCCCTTCCCTGCCGCAAGATATCGGCGGCTGATACCTGCGATGGGGGGGTCCCTCAGCCTCCCCAGTGTAGCGCTGCTCCTGGGATCGAATCCGTTCCTCCATACTGGGGGCTCTCGGTCCGGGCGCCTGTTTGCTGGGGGGGTGTATGCGGGGGCCATCTCCAGCGGTCAGTCCCAGCATGCGGCCACGTCCATTCCCGGCGAGCGCTCTCAGCACGGCAGCCGCTGCTGGCTCCAGGACCTGCGGCCGCGTCACTTCCGGCCGACGGCCGCGTCACTTCCGGTTGCGACGAGCGCCGGACAGAGGGATGCCGGCGCCGGCCTCAGGAGAGGCCTTCCAGCACGGTCAGACCGCGTGGGACGCGGTAAGGAGGGCAGGATCAACCAGGTAAATCCTATATAAAAACCTTATGGGGGTCTGTATGCCGCCGGCCATCCTGACAAAGGAGCACTCGGCTATATGGTAAATTGTCCTCATTATGGAGGAAACAGCCAGACCTGAGGGGACTGACCAGCTTCAGGGGCACGTGAGTAGGCTATACTAAGCCATACCACAATGCTCACCCCTCCTTCTACTTCCCTACCTAAAGGAATCCCGATGTATTTCTATCTATCCTATGCAGAACCTCCTATCCCCACATCCAAGAGGAAAAAATCAGGGAAAAATCAATGCCCGATATGTGCTGCTAAATTTCCGGAAAATTGGCGGAAGCCACTATGCAAGTCATGCACAGCTAAAATTGTGGGTGATGAACAGACGGCATTATTAACCAGTATGATGATTCGTCAAGAGGTTCAGGCATCCATCTCAAGCTTGAATCTTCTCCAGACAAGCCAGTCGGAACCGCAAACATCACGGAAAAGGCCAAGAGAGTCCAGTCCCTCTTCCGAAGGAGAAATTTCGGAGGATTCAGACTAGGAGGAAAGAGACGGATCATTGGGCAGAGGGAAGAGATATCTCTTCTCGGCGGCAGATACAGATGAACTTCTTTATGTAGTTTGTAACACCATGCAGTTACAGAACACGCCAGAGGAGACCTCGATCCAGGATGAAATGTTTGGCGGATTACATGCCCAGGTCACAAAGGTTTTTCCAGTCAACAACCACATCCGTTCCATGATTCTGGAAGAATGGCAGGAAGCGGAGAAGAGACTAGTAGTGCCCAGAGATTTCAGACTCCGTTTGCCTTATAATCCAGAGGACATTAAAGTGTGGGATGAAGTTCCCAAGATTGATGTTCCGTTGGCAAAAGTGGCGAAGAAGACCTCAATTCCATTCGAGGACTCCTCCGCTTTAAAGGATCCTATGGATCGCAAAGCAGATGGACTGCTCAGGAGAACTTGGGAGTCCTCCGCAGCAATAATACGGGCCAACATAGCTGCAACATCGATAGCCCGGTCAGTGCAACTATGGATAGATGATTTGGAGGAACATCTCAAAGCTAAGACTTCCAGAGATGTTATTCTCAAATCTCTTTCATTACTTAAACTCGCAACAGGCTTTATGGCGGACACTTCAGCAGAGTCTTTACGCTTCGCTGCCAGAAGCGAGTCCTTATCCAACGCTGCCAGAAGAACCATCTGGCTAAAGACCTGGTCGGGGGATATCCAATCAAAAAATAAATTGTGCGGAATCCCATTCTCAGGGAATAAAGTATTTGGGCCCATTCTAGATGACATCCTAGAAAAAGCCTCAGATAAAAAGTAGGGGTTCCCTGAGGAAAATGCAAAAAAGTACCAGCCCTTTCGTAAACCCCGACCTAGTCAGAAGACAGAATACAGGGGGAAAGGGAAGACTGGGAGGTGGTCTTATCCCAAGGGTGGAAAGGGTAGAGACTCCATCTTCCCAAGTGCATGTACAGGAAAGCCGAATAAATGACATCAAGGTGGGTGGTCGGTTACAAAAATTTCTTGGGGGTTGGCAGAAAGTATCCCCAAATCCTTGGATTCTGCAGGTAATTGCTCAGGGGTACAAGCTAGAGTTCTCCAGCAGTCCCCCAGAAAGATTTGTTGTAACCCGACCCTGTCCGCCCTCAGACTCCTCTATGTGGACAAACATCCAGTAGTTGATAGAGTTAGACGCAATAGTCACAGTACCCATCTCAGAAAGAGGCAAAGGCCATTACTCCCATTTGTTTTCAATAAAAAAACCGTTGGGGGACTCCCGAACGATCATAAATTTAAAACCCCTAAACAGGTGGGTCCGGTACAAAAGATTCAGGATGGAATCTATAAAGTCCACAACGCCTCTCATAGACAAGGACATGGTAGTATGCATTGCTTAGATCTAAGGTGCACATCACCATGTCCCAATACACACGGCCTACCAAAAATTTCTGAGATTTGCCCTAATGAACAAGGGAATATTGTATCACTTCCAGTTCAAATGTCTCCCCTTCGGGCTTGCTTCAGCGCCCAGAATATTCACAAAACTGATGTCAGAAGTTGTGGCCTATCTAAGAAACCAGAATGTGACCACAGTGCCATATCTGGACGACTTTCTGATAATGGCGAGATCAGAGAAACTTCTCAGAATAGACTGCAGCTTCACACTTTCCATCCTACAGGATCTGGGGTGGATTGTGAATTGGAAAAAATCTTGCCTGGTCCCAGATTCCAGAATGAAATTTTTGAGGGTCATATTAGACTCCAATGTCAGAACATCTTTTTTACCAGAAGACAGACAGGAGGCCTTAATCAGGCACATACATCAATTCAGGAGAAGTACCCCCTCCATAAGAGAAGCAATGAGGATTCTGGGCTTTATGACGGCATGCATACCCTGTGTGAAATGGAGACAATTCCACTCGTGGGGATTACAGAGAGAGATTTTGAAATCTTGGAACAGGAAACAGAGTTCCCTAGACAAAAAGATGATTGTGTCTCCATCAGTAAAGCGATCCCTAACCTGGTGGACCACACCGAAAAACCTAAAAGAGGGAGTTCCATGGATCCTCGATTCCTGTGTTACCTGTCACGGGGGTACTGGGTAGACTACAGCTGATTACCCAGGCCCCTGCGATATCCCTCAGACTAGGGAAAACCCTGTCTGTCCCTCTCCCCCAGAATTTACACTGATGGTGTGCTTATATATACAAACCCAGACTCCTAATTATAGGTGTCCAAGCACCATGTCCTGGACACCAACAAAACCTGCTCCAAATAACAATCTGAATAATCAGGAGAAAAAAGGAGCATTCAAGATCCAATATAAAAGAATTATATTTTTATTAAGATACTGAAAAAACACACACATATAAACACATACTTAAAATTTCAGGACACTAGGACCCATCCCCCAGACCCGAACACTGTCACATAAACATTAAATAGTAGTAAGAGGATTAAATCATGTCCGGAAACCGCCTATAAGGCTATACATGTGCAATATCATACATAAGTATTCCACTATATGGACCCATTCAACAACTTGTAGGTAATATTGCTAAATTCACAGCCCGGACTTTGCAACTAGCTATATGGGAACCGCCATACCGCTCATATCATAACTGCAAATAGCGTAAAAAGTGCGGCACTGGTGATTTCCCAAAAGCTCCTCTTACCCGGGTGTAGGAGATAGGTCAGGTTGGGCGACACCCCCGACGCACGTTTCGCTCCAGCGATCTATTGGCTTTCTCAAGGGGAAGTGTCTTTGCTCCACCAGAAGAGCCTTATATCCCACACTTCCGGTCACATGACAAACCATGTGACCTGGAAGTCTAAAGTACTGCCTATAAACGGCGCGTGCGTCCATGGCCCCCGACGCCGCAACCACCCCGCCCGGCCAGGCTCCCCGGCCGCATGAGTGAGAGCATGGCGTTGCCATGACACCCAGTCACCGGCCAGCGATACCAAACGGCCAGACAAAGGAGGGGCGGAGTCGGGAGCAAACTGGCGCATGCGCACTGCAGTACAGGACCCAATAGCAGGAAAGTACAATAGGATATGGACCCAAATACAACATCAGAGATATTTCCATATAACATAATAATAAGTAATCACAAGGGGTTATAGCGCAAAAAGATGTCTTGAGTCCATGTTATATTCTGACATGCCGATGTGAAGTCCAATTTTCAGAGGATACCAGGGACATCATATAGAAAACTATGACAACAATAAAACAACATTAAAATATGAAAAACACAGATAGTTAAAAGGTGAAACAAACACTTTACGGAGGGGAAATGGAACAATCCCAATCCAGACTACAGAAAAGGGGCAAAATTGAGAGATTCATTGAGACCACCAGGTCTGGCGGTACCCAGAGTCACAATCCATTTCAATTCGCGTTGGGCAAGGAGTTGCTTGACATTACCCCCTCGTATGCCCATATGAATGAGGTCTATCCCCCTTACCATGAATTCACTTGGGTCACAGTCATGATATGTTCTAAAATGTTTTGGTATAGTTTTTAATTGGGAGATATCCTCCACCGTACTTGCTGCACCAATGTCCCGCATATGCTCCCTCACCCTCAATTCACGCGACGTTAGACCTATATAAATAAGGCAGCAACTGCAAGTAGCATAATAGATTACATTTTTGCTACTGCAAGAGATGTACTCTCTTATATCAAACTCTCTCTTGCCGTTCGCTGAGGAGAATGAGGAGCTGCGCAGGACATTGGCGCAAGCAACACAGTGTCCGCACGGATAGCAACCGACAGTGCGGCGTACAGAACCAAAAAGAGGGGTCCTTGGTGCCACGTAATGGCTCTTGACCAAAAGGTCTTTTAAATTCCTGGCCTTCCTAGGGGTCATCAAGGGGCGGTCAGACAGAAACGGACTCAGAGAGGGCTCGGTGCTCAAAACCGCCAATGTTTGCTAAGAATAGTACGTATATTGTCCCATTCATGATTGAATTCGGATATAAACCGTATTGACCCATCCATCCTACCTTCTTCCTTTTTAGAGTACAACAAACAATTCCGTGGGGTATTTTTAGCCCTGTTATACCCATATTTCACACATCGATGGCTATATCCGCGTTGTTGGAAGCGTTCCCTCAGGTCACTCGCCTGTCGCTCAAAGGTTTGATCATTTGAGCAGATCCGCCTGACCCGGAGGAACTGTCTGACCGGGACGGCCCTAATTGTGGCTTGACTGTGCCCAGAGGTGGCGTGAACTAACACGTTCACCGCTGTAGATTTCCAAAACACCTCTGTCTCTATTAGCTGATTCTCTCCTACCTTCAAAAGTATGTCCAAGAAATCTATCTCATGAGGATCATACTTGTAAGTTAGTTTGATGTTAAAACTATGATCCTCATGAGATAGATTTCTTGGACATACTTTTGAAGGTAGGAGAGAATCAGCTAATAGAGACAGAGGTGTTTTGGAAATCTACAGCGGTGAACGCGTTAGTTCACGCCACCTCTGGGCACAGTCAAGCCACAATTAGGGCCGTCCCGGTCGGACAGTTCCTCCGGGTCAGGCGGATCTGCTCAAATGATCAAACCTTTGAGCGACAGGCGAGTGACCTGAGGGAACGCTTCCAACAACGCGGATATAGCCATCGGTGTGTGAAATATGGGTATAACAGGGCTAAAAATACCCCACGGAATTGTTTGTTGTACTCTAAAAAGGAAGAAGGTAGGATGGATGGGTCAATACGGTTTATATCCGAATTCAATCATGAATGGGACAATATACGTACTATTCTTAGCAAACATTGGCAGATTTTGAGCACCGAGCCCTCTCTGAGTCCGTTTCTGTCCGACCGCCCCTTGATGACCCCTAGGAAGGCCAGGAATTTAAAAGACCTTTTGGTCAAGAGCCATTACGTGGCACCAAGGACCCCTCTTTTTGGTTCTGTACGCCGCACTGTCGGTTGCTATCCGTGCGGACACTGTGTTGCTTGCGCCAATGTCCTGCGCAGCTCCTCATTCTCCTCAGCGGACGGCAAGAGAGAGTTTGATATAAGAGAGTACATCTCTTGCAGTAGCAAAAATGTAATCTATTATGCTACTTGCAGTTGCCGCCTTATTTATATAGGTCTAACGTCGCGTGAATTGAGGGTGAGGGAGCATGTGCGGGACATTGGTGCAGCAAGTACGGTGGAGGATATCTCCCAATTAAAAACTATACCAAAACATTTTAGAACATATCATGACTGTGACCCAAGTGAATTCATGGTAAGGGGGATAGACCTCATTCATATGGGCATACGAGGGGGTAATGTCAAGCAACTCCTTGCCCAACACGAATTGAAATGGATTGTGACTCTGGGTACCGCCAGACCTGGTGGTCTCAATGAATCTCTCAATTTTGCCCCTTTTCTGTAGTCTGGATTGGGATTGTTCTATTTCCCCTCCGTAAAGTGTTTGTTTCACCTTTTAACTATCTGTGTTTTTCATATTTTAATGTTGTTTTATTGTTGTCATAGTTTTCTTTATGATGTCCCTGGTATCCTCTGAAAATTGGACTTCACATCGGCATGTCAGAATATAACATGGACTCAAGACATCTTTTTGCGCTATAACCCCTTGTGATTACTTATTATTATGTTATATAGAAATATCTCTGATGTTGTATTTGGGTCCATATCCTATTGTACTTTCCTGCTATTGGGTCCTGTACTGCAGTGCGCGTGCGCCCGTTTGCTCCCGACTCCGCCCCTCCTTTGTCCGGCCGCTTGGTATCGCTGGCCGGTGACTGGGTGTCATGGCAATGCCATGCTTTCACTCATGCGGCCGGGGAGCCTGGCCGGGCGGGGTGGTTGCGGCGTCGGGGGCCATGGACTCACGCGCCGTTTATAGGCGTACTGCGTACTTTAGACTTCCGGGTCACATGGTTTGTCATGTGACCGGAAGTGTGGGATATAAGGCTCTTCTGGTGGAGCAAAGACACTTCCCCTTGAGAAAGCCAATAGATCGCTGGAGCGAAACGTGCGTCGGGGGTGTCGCCCAACCTGACCTATCTCCTACACCCGGGTAAGAGGAGCTTTTTGGAAATCACTAGTGCCGCACTTTTTACGCTATTTGCAGTTATGATATGAGCGGTATGGCGGTTCCCATATAGCTAGTTGCAAAGTCCGGGCTGTGAATTTAGCAATATTACCTACAAGTTGTTGAATGGGTCCATATAGTGGAATACTTATGTATGATATTGCACATGTATAGCCTTATAGGCGGTTTCCGGACATGATTTAATCCTCTTACTACTATTTAATGTTTATGTGACAGTGTTCGGGTCTGGGGGATGGGTGTTATGATCCTTAGTGGCTGAGGATCACGAATAGACCAGCAAGTGAATAAACTAAGGACAAGCTCTAGGGAGATGGTAACTGGACTGATCGCAAATCTGAACCTATCCAAAACAACTAGAGGTAGCCGGTGAACGTGCCTAAAAAATTCCTAGACGTCTCAAGCCAGCCTGAGGAACTAGCTACCCCTAAAGAGAAAGAAAGACCTCGCTTGCCTCCAGAGAAATAATCCCCAAAGATATAGAAGCCCTCAACAAATATTAACGGTGAAGTAAGAAGAAGGCACATACGTAGGGATGAAATCAGATTCAGCAAAAGAGGCCCACTAGTACTAGAAAGCAGAAAATAGAGCAGGGGTCTATGCGATCAATAAAAAACCCTTACAAAATATCCATCCTGAGATTACAAGAACCCACGCACCAACTAATGGTGTGTGGGGAGAAACTCAGTCCACTAGAGCATCCAGCAAGCGAGGATATCACATTTTAGCAAGCTGGACAAGAAAACATGATAAACACTGCTGATCAAAAAATGAGCAAACAAAACTTAGCTTTGTCCTGGATGGACTGGGAGCAAGGTAGTCAGAAGGAATCTGAGTAGCACTGATTACATCGACAGCCGGCAACAAGAGGAAGTAAAACAGAGCTATATAGGAACCTCCCAGAGGCTAACGAACCAGCTGATAGCCAGAGACCAGCAGGATAACAAACAAAGCCACCAGGGGGAGCCCAAAGCAAAAGTCACACCATACCACCAGTGACCACAAGAGGGAGCCCGAAAACAGAGTTCACAACAGTACCCCCCCCTTAAGGAGGGGTCACCGAACCCTCATGAAAACCCCCAGGGCGATCAGGATGAGCCACATGGAAGGCACGAACCAAATCGGCCGCATGAACATCAGAGGCGACAACCCAAGAATTATCCTCCTGACCATAGCCCTTCCACTTGACCAAATACTGGAGCCTCCGTCTAGAAACACGAGAATCCAAGATCTTCTCCACCACGTATTCCAATTCTCCCTCAACCAGCACCGGGGCAGGAGGCTCAACCGGAGGAACCACAGGTACCACATACCTGCGCAACAACGAGCGATGGAACACATTATGAATAGCAAATGATGCCGGGAGGTCCTGACGGAATGACACAGGGCCAAGGACTTCCAGAATCTTATAAGGACCGATAAACCGAGGCTTGAACTTAGGAGAGGAGACCTTCATAGGAACGAAGCGAGAAGACAACCACACCAAGTCCCCAACGCGAAGTCGGGGACCCACACAGCGACGGCGGTTGGCAAAGAGCTGAGCCTTCTCTTGTGACAACTTCAAATTGTCCACCACATGATTCCAAATCTGATGCAACCTATCCACCACAACATCCACTCCAGGACAGTCAGAAGGCTCCACCTGACCCGAGGAAAAACGAGGATGAATCCCCGAATTACAAAAAAAAGGAGAAACCAAAGTAGCAGAACTAGCCAACGGTAAAAAAGTAACCCAGTCGTCCTGGTCAGCAGAAACAAAACATCTTAAATAAGTCTCCAAGGTCTGATTAGTTCGCTCGGTTTGGCCATTCGTCTGAGGATGGAATGCCGACGAAAAAGACAATTCAATGCCCAACTTAGCACAAAAGGTCCGCCAAAATCTAGACACAAACTGGGATCCTCTGTCAGAAACAATGTTCACAGGAATCCCGTGCAAACGAACCACATTTTGAAAAAACAGTGGAACCAACTCAGAGGAGGAAGGCAACTTAGGCAAGGGCACCAAATGGACCATCTTAGAAAAACGATCACACACCACCCAGATGACAGACATTCTCTGAGAGACAGGGAGATCTGAAATAAAATCCATGGAAATGTGCGTCCAAGGCCTCTTCGGGACAGGCAAAGGTAACAGCAAACCACTGGCACGAGAACAGCAAGGCTTCGCCCGAGCACAAATTCCACAAGACTGCACAAAGGAACGCACATCCCGCGACAAGGAAGGCCACCAAAAAGACCTGGCCACCAAGTCTCTGGTACCAAATATTCCAGGATGGCCCGCCAACACCGAAGAATGAACCTCGGAGATGACTCTGTTGGTCCATCTATCCGGGACAAACCGTCTCTCCGGTGGACAGCGGTCAGGTCTATCCGCCTGAAACTCTTGCAGCACACGTCGCAAATCTGGGGAGATGGCAGACAAAATCACCCTTTCTCTAAGGATACCAGCCGACTCTGAATCTCCAGGAGAGTCAGGCACAAAACTCCTAGAAAGAGCATCAGCCTTCACATTCTTCGAACCCGGCAGGTACGAGACCATGAAATCAAAACGAGAGAAAAACAACGACCAACGAGCCTGTCTGGGATTCAGCCGCTTGGCCGACTCGAGATAAATCAAATTCTTGTGGTCAGTCAAGACCACCACACGATGTTTAGCTCCCTCCAGCCAATGTCGCCACTCCTCAAATGCCCACTTCATAGCCAACAGCTCCCGATTACCGACATCATAATTCCGCTCGGCAGGCGAAAACTTTCTTGAAAAGAAAGCACATGGCTTCATCACAGAGCCATCGGGGCTTCTCTGCGACAAAACAGCCCCCGCTCCAATCTCGGAAGCATCAACCTCCACCTGGAAGGGAAGTGAGACATCTGGCTGACATAAGACCGGAGCCGAAGAAAACCGACGCTTCAGCTCCCGAAAGGCCTCCACAGCCGCAGAAGACCAATTAGTCACATCAGAACCCTTCTTGGTCAAATCCGTCAAAGGCTTAACAACGCTAGAAAAATTAGCTATGAAGCGACGGTAAAAATTAGCAAAACCCAAGAACTTCTGAAGACTCTTAACAGACGTGGGCTGAGTCCAGTCATGAATAGCCTGGACCTTGACTGGGTCCATCTCCACAGTAGAAGGAGAAAAAATGAAACCCAAAAAAGAAATATTCTGGACTCCAAAAAGACATTTTGAGCCCTTCACAAATAAAGCATTGTCACGTAGGACCTGAAAGACCGTCCTGACCTGCTTAACATGAGACTCCCAATCATCCGAAAAAAACAGAATATCATCCAGATACACAATCATAAACTTATCCAGATATTCACGGAAGATGTCATGCGTAAAGGACTGAAAGACTGAAGGAGAATTAGAAAGTCCAAAAGGCATCACCAAGTACTCAAAATGGCCTTCAGGCGTATTAAATGCAGTTTTCCATTCATCACCCTGTTTTATACGCACAAGGTTATACGCACCACGAAGATCTATCTTGGTGAACCAACTAGACCCCCTAATGCGAGCAAACAAATCAGTTAACAATGGCAAAGGATACTGAAATTTGACCGTGATTTTATTCAAAAGGTGATAATCAATACAGGGTCTCAGGGAACCATCCTTTTTAGCCACAAAAAAGAATCCTGCACCAAGAGGGGATGAGGACGGGCGAATATGTCCCTTCTCTAAAGACTCCTTTATATAACTCCGCATGACAGCATGCTCCGGCACAGATAAATTGAAAAGTCGTCCCTTAGGAAACTTACTACCAGGAATCAAATTTATAGCACAATCACAATCCCTATGAGGAGGTAGAGAATTGAGTTTGGGCTCCTCAAATACATCCTGGTAGTCTGACAAAAACGTAGGGACTTCTAGGGACTTCAGAAGGAGTGGACGAAGCAATAGACACCACCGGAGCGTCACCATGAATTCTCTGACAACCCCAACTTGACACCGACATAGCTTTCCAATCCAGGACTGGATTATGAGTCTGCAACCATGGTAGACCCAACACGACGACATCATGCAAATTATGCAGTACAAGAAAGCGAATCACCTCCCGATGAACAGGAGTCATGCACATGGTCACTTGTGTCCAGTACTGAGGTCTATTCGTAGCCAATGGTGTAGAATCAATTCCCCTTAGTGGAATAGGGAATTTTAAAGGCTCCAAATCAAAACCACAGCGCCTGGCAAATGACCAATCCATCAGACTCAGGGCGGCACCTGAATCTACAAAAGCATTAACCGGGTAAGATGACAGGGAACAAATCAGGGTAACAGACAAAATGAACTTAGGCTGTAAAGTACCAATGGTGACAGATTTATCAACCTTTTTTTTGCGCTTAGAGCATGCTGAGATAACATGAGCTGAGTCACCACAGTAAAAGCACAACCAATTTTGCCGTCTATAATTTTGCCGTTCACTTCTGGTCAGAATTCTGTCACAATGCATAGATTCAGGTGTCTGTTCAGAAGACACCGCCAAATGGTGCACAGGTTTGCGCTCCCGCAAACGCCGATCAATCTGAATGGCCAGAGTCATTGACTCATTCAGACCTGCAGGCGTAGGGAACCCCACCATGATATTCTTAATGGCTTCAGAAAGACCTTCTCTGAAATTTGCAGCCAGGGCACACTCATTCCACTGAGTAAGCACCGACCATTTCCGAAATTTCTGGCAGTACACCTCTGCTTCATCTTGCCCCTGCGAGAGGGCCAATAACGTTTTTTCAGCCTGGTTTTCAAGATTAGGTTCCTCATAGAGCAATCCAAGGGCTAGAAAAAACGCATCTACACTAAGCAATGCAGGATCCCCTGGCGCCAATGCGAAGGCCCAATCTTGGGGGTCACCACGCAAAAAGGAAATGATAATCTTAACTTGCTGAACGGCATCACCAGAGGAACGAGGTTTCAAAGAAAGAAACAACTTACAATTGTTCCTAAAATTCAGGAACCTAGATCTATCTCCAGAAAACAACTCCGGAATAGGTATTCTAGGCTCTGACATAGGACTGTGAACAACAAAATCCTGAATACTTTGAACCCTAGCAGCAAGATGATCCAGACTGGAAGCCAAGGTCTGGACATCCATGTCAGCAGCTGAACTCAGAGCCACACCAAGATTAAGAGGAGGAGAGAAGCTAGCCACAGCAGCTAGACACACGGCACAAAAAAAAAAAAAAAAAATTCTCAGGGCTTCTTTTCTCCTGCTTCTGCCATGCAATTAACACTTTCAGGCCGGCTGTACTGTTGTGATCCTTAGTGGCTGAGGATCACGAATAGACCAGCAAGTGAATAAACTAAGGACAAGCTCTAGGGAGATGGTAACTGGACTGATCACAAATCTGAACCTATCCAAAACAACTAGAGGTAGCCGGTGAACGTGCCTAAAAAATTCCTAGACGTCTCAAGCCAGCCTGAGGAACTAGCTACCCCTAAAGAGAAAGAAAGACCTCGCTTGCCTCCAGAGAAATAATCCCCAAAGATATAGAAGCCCCCAACAAATATTAACGGTGAAGTAAGAAGAAGGCACATGCGTAGGGATGAAATCAGATTCAGCAAAAGAGGCCCACTAGTACTAGAAAGCAGAAAATAGAGCAGGGGTCTATGCGATCAATAAAAAAACCCTTACAAAATATCCATCCTGAGATTACAAGAACCCACGCACCAACTAATGGTGTGTGGGGAGAAACTCAGTCCACTAGAGCATCCAGCAAGCGAGAAAATCACATTTTAGCAAGCTGGACAAGAAAACATGATAAACACTGCTGATCAAAAAATGAGCAAACAAAACTTAGCTTTGTCCTGGATGGACTGGGAGCAAGGTAGTCAGAAGGAAGTAGCACTGATTACATCGACAGCCGGCAACAAGAGGAAGTAAAACAGAGCTATATAGGAACCTCCCAGAGGCTAACGAACCAGCTGATAGCCAGAGACCAGCAGGATAACAAACAAAGCCACCAGGGGGAGCCCAAAGCAAAAGTCACACCATACCACCAGTGACCACAAGAGGGAGCCCGAAAACAGAGTTCACAACAGATGGGTCCTAGTGTCCTTAAATTTTAAGTATGTGTTTATATGTGTGTGTTTTTTCAGTATCTTAATAAAAATATAATTCTTTTATATTGGATCTTGAATGCTCCTTTTTTCTCCTGATTATTCAGACTGATGGTGTGCTTGTCTGGGCTGCCAGTCATGACCCTGACTCCTGTTTCAGCCCTATGCTGAAGCCTTCCCCTGCCACCCAGTGATTAGACCACACACCAACCTCCAGAGAAAGCACAGACAGGGAAAACTAAAAAACTCACCACGCCGCAGACACACAGGAAAACACTATAGTGTGCACAGGACAAAACAAACACAAAAATAGGAAGGAGAAATAAGACAAAGGATAATACACCACCAGATACGATATTTCATCTCCTAGACCACCACTCCAGACCGAGATCACCAGGCACAAGACACAACCTATAATCGGCGACGCCCAAAGTCCAGAATGACTATTTAAAGGCCACGGGCGTGACCCTGCTTCCAACCAGATTACCAGCTAGATTAACCCCGGACAACCTGGATAAAATCTAGCCGGCGCCACTGAGCGTAAAGTGGACGAATGTGGAATTACCGCTGTCTGTCGGACGCCCTAGTGTGAATAGCATCCGACATGACAGTACGCCGCCTTCAATGAGGGACCCCAGGGCCCTCACGACTTATAGGACCCGGCTTGTCCGGATGGCGGCGGTGAAACATACTGACCAGCCGGTCCGCATGTATGTCCGAAGCTGGTACCCAAGACCTCTCCTCCGGCCCATAACCACACCAGTGTACCAGGTACTGTAATGTGCGGTGCACTGTACGAGAGTCAACCACCTTGGAGACTTCAAACTCTAAATTGCCATCCACCAAGACTGGAGGTGGCATCGGCGCCGTGTCCACGGAACCCATCACCTTCTTTAAAAGAGATCTGTGAAACACGTTCTGTATTTTATATACCGTAGGAAGCTCCAATGGGTAGGCTACCGGGTTAATGATGGCGGCGACCCTAAATGGACCAATAAACCTTGGACCCAATTTCAGGGATGGTACTTTGGGTGTGGTTGTCCACAAAAAACATAAAACTCAATCACCCACACTCAGGTCCGAACCTGGCACACGTCTACTGTCAGCCACTCGTTTGTACCTTGCACCCACGCTCAGCAAGCGCTGTTTCACTCTCCTCCAAACGGATGACAGTTGTGCTCCTAGCTGGTCCTCCTCCTGAACGCCAGCAGAGCCACCCTGACGCAGAGTCCAAAATTGAGGTTGGTGCCCGTAAACACAAAAGACCGGGGACTCCCCAGATCTTCCCGAGGTTCTTCCCCCGGAAAACACCTGGATAAAGCATCTGCCTTAGTGTTCTTAGACCCCGGACGGTACGTGACAAAAAAGTTGAATCGCGTGAAAAACAATGCCCAGCGAGCCTGCCTGGGGGACAGACGCTTGGATGACTCTAAATAAAGCAGATTTTTATGGTCGGTGATAACTGTAACCTGGTGGACTGACCCCTCCAAGAAGTGTCGCCATTCCTCAAAAGCCAACTTGATAGCCAACAACTCCCTGTTGCCGATATCGTAGTTACATTCGGCGGGCGACAGCTTCTTGGAAAAGTAGGCGCATGGATGCAAGTCGCCCAAGGATGAGCCTTGTGACAGTACCGCCCCCACTCCAACCTCAGACGCATCGACTTCCACGGTAAATGGTTTTGATACGTCCGGTTGCACCAGAATGGGGGCCAAAGCAAAACTATTCTTCAGAAATTTGAACGCGCGCACAGCAGCCTCATGCCAGGCGGAGAAATTGGTACCCTTTTTTGTCATGTCAGTAAGCGGTTTAGCAATGGTAGAAAAATCTTTGATAAATTTTCTATAATGGTTGGAAAACCTAAGGAACCGCTGGAGTGCTTTTAGGTCATCAGGCCGTTCTCAATGCAGCACCGCTTGCACCTTAGCGGTGTCCATTTTAAACCCTGAAGCAGACACAATATAACCCAAGAAAGGCAACTCCTGAACCGAAAATACACATTTCTCAAGTTTTGCATAGAGCTTATTTTCTCTGAGTAGCTGTAACACCTGCCTCACATGCTCTAAATGAGTATCACGGTCGCATGAATAAATGAGAATGTCATCTAGGTACACAATAACGAATTTCCCCAGTACATGCGAGAACACATCATTTATGAAATATTGAAATACAGCAGGCGCGTTTGTCAACCCAAATGGCATCACCAAATTTTCAAAATGACCCTCAGGAGTATTAAAAGCCATCTTCCACTCATCACCTTGACGGACTCTTATGAGGTTGTACGCCCCCCTGAGGTCAAGCTTGGAAAACCACTTAGCACCAGCCACCTGGTTGAACAAATCTGGTATCAGTGGCATAGGGTATGGATCACGAACCGTAATCTGGTTTAACTCCCTGAAATCCAGACACGGGCATAGTCCGCCATCTTTCTTCTTAACGAAGAAGAACCCCGCTGCCACCGGCGAGGTCGAAGGCCTGATGTGTCCTTTGCTCAAACTCTCAGCAATGTAGTCTTTTAAAGCTTGCCTCTCAGGACCAGAGATGTTAAACATCCTAGCTTTCGGCAATTTGGCCCCTGGTTTAAACTTAATAGAACAGTCATAGGGTCAATGTGGTGGCAATTCTGAGCAACCCTTCTCAGAGAACACATCTGCGAAATCCAGCAGTGACTCAGGAATGCTAGAAGTCACAGCGGACACACATGTGGCCAGGCAATTCTCCTGGCAGAATCCGCTCCACTGAATTATGTCCTGAGTTTTCCAGTCAATCACCGGGTTGTGCATAGACAACCATGGAAAACCCAGAACCATTTGTGCAGGAAGATTACAGAGCACCCTACATGTAACTTGCTCAGAATGTAGGACCCCAATGTGGAGTTTAACCTCAGCCACAAACTCAGTAATCTCCCCCTCTGGGAGTGGAGTAGCATTGATGGTGACCACCCGTATAGGATGAGGCAGTTTTTCGACCGTGAACCCGGCCATGCACGCAAACTCCTCATCAATGAGATTAGTGGCCGACAATTTTTAATGAAAATAGGGAATAATAAACTACTTGTGTACATGCAATCCCTCTAAAACTTTGCTTTTAGTCCTATAATAAATATAAAACCCTTACCCAAGGCAAACCTGGTTAAATAACGTATATGATAAAAATACCACCCAATGGGTGACCTGTTAAGGTACTACAATATAACCTGTTGCTCACACCTGCCTTGCTGTGGAGGTTGGCACCCTAAGAGGCGATTTATTGGCGCCCCCACTCAACGCAGGCTATCCCTTTCTCCCCTACAATGTCCCTCTCAATATAGGTGAGAAAACAAAATAGTAGTAAAGAGCAGTGGTGAAAAAAGTACACACAAAATCTATGAGTACCCAAAAATAAACCTCAACAGGCTCTCCCACTAATAATAATGTCAATACAGCACATGCCTATAGACAAATCAGATATTGACAAAAATGTTCAGTCTACGGATGGCCATGTTAGTCCCATACCTAATACGGACATACAACAGTTGCACACTTATAGTTCAATAGGGACAAACCAAGGCAACTAGAACATCATGATGGATATGATAAATAAAGACTTAGCATGTGCCGATGTCTCCCCGACGCATTTCCCCGTTACTCCGGTTCATCAGGAGGAAAAGATGTGGTAATGGATGCTGCCGGATGCCATATGGATGAATAACATAGGCCGGCGGTGGAAATATGCGAGTATAAATAAGTAGCATTCAGCCCGCCGCCTAAATAGGCCCCGCCCCCACAGAGATGCGGCGGGATCTCATCCGGGTTAAAGACACATAAGATACCCCAATTCTGAACATAACCTGAATACCGCCAGTCCTATACACCTAAATGATATCATCATTCTTCATCAAAAGTAAAACATAGTTACTCGTGTTCCTGCACTGTTAGTAAATCTAATCGTATCATCACTTCTGGGTCCCAATGTAAAGACCCGAATGACATGCACAGACGGCTTGCGTTCCATATGGAGTCTGCGCAGTAATGTGGAAAAGGCGTGTCTCGGATGGCACGCACAAATGACTTGCGCTCCACATGGATACTGCGCAGTGATGTAGAGAAGGAGGGGCGTGTCCCACTATCGATGAATAGGACGACCGCCACTGAAATAGTGCGCGACTCCGTTATATTAGAAGACTATATAGCGTATTAATCCTCTATCAACAAGAGCACAAAGTACCGGGAAGATATGAATAAACAATTAGGAGAATTATATAGCCAGAATTCATTCAGGTATACATTGCTACTATTCGCAAAAACTGGCTCTCTAGTGTTATATTCTAGTGAATAACTAATTGGGGTAGCCACGTGCCTTTGAATAAAACAGATATCCACAGATGATAATATCACCAAATATATCAAAATACTCTTCCTACTATCAGGAACATGCATAAGCATGTAAGGATATGGGACTGCTACGGAGGATATCCCAATCTTACCTTACATCATTATATGTCACAGAACCAACACAGGTACTCCACCCTAATGATGTTCAAATAAAACAAGTAAATGACAAACACTCATTGAGCCCTTTGGGAGATAATGATTGGATTCTATAGATCCACTCAGTCTCTCTCCTTTGTATGATCCTGTCCAGATCACCCCCTCTAGTTTTTGGTTTAACCAACTCAATCATACTGAATGAGATATCTCGGAGGTTTCCACCATGGTAGTTGTTCATATGCCGAGCCACTGGGTATCCCGTTTATGCCTGATATCCCCCAGGTGTTCGCCCACTCTAATTCTGAGCTCCCTCAGAGTCTTGCCTATATAGTCCAACGGACAGGTACAGGTGGCTTTATATACTACACCAGTGGACTTACAATTACCAAAGTCTCTCAAATAGAAGATCCTCCCATTTGATGCACTCCTAAAGGTCTTCCCTTGAGTCATTCCCTCACATCTCGTACAGTTGCCGCATCTGAAAAAACCCAGGGGTCTTCTATCTAGCCATGTCCCTGGTTTCGATGGTCTCTGATACAGGCTGTGTACCAGGCGGTCCACTATTGATCTACCCCTCCTGTACGTCACACTTGGTTTCGGGGGTAAATACTTCCTCAAAGCAGGGTCCGCCAAGAGGATCCCCCAGTGTTTTTTAAGCACCTGGTATACCCTCTCTGACACCCTCTCTGGCACCCTCCCATCAAAGGTGCCTATGAGTCTGACCATCTCCTCCTTCCGAGAATCTGAGGTATCCTTAGATCTCAACAGAGACTGTCTCTCAGTCCTTAGAATCTCATTGTACGGACCATCCAACACCTCACAGGGATAATCTCTTTCCCTAAAGCATTGGTATAGGTCCCTCGCTTGTTTCCTATACATCCCTGTTATGACCCCAATGGCGAGGGTCTCAGAGGAACGTGGAAGTCTGCAGAATACAAAAATCCAGCTCATAGGGCAGTGGTAACTGGGTTGACCATATATCTACTCCTAACGCCAACACTAGAAGTAGCCGGGGATCATTCCTACGTTGATTCTAGATGACACGCGCCAGCCGGAGAATCTAGCTACCCCTAGTAGAGGAAAACAAAGACCTTTCTTGCCTCCAGAGAAGGGGACCCCCAAGCTGGATAGAAGCCCCCCACAAATAATGACGGTGAGGTAAGAGGAAATGACAAACACAGAAATGAACCAGGTTTAGCACAGAGAGGCCCGCTTACTGATAGCAGAATAAAGAAAGGTAACTTATATGGTCAACAAAAACCCTATCAAAATCCACACTGGAAATTCAAGAACCCCCGAACCGTCTAACGGTCCGGGGGTAGAACACCAGCCCCCTAGAGCTTCCAGCAAAGGTCAGGATATAGATTTGGAACAAGCTGGACAAAAATACAAAACCAAAACAAATAGCAAAAAGCAAAAGGCAGACTTAGCTGATATAACTGGAACCAGGATCAGTAGACAAGAGCACAGCAGACTAGCTCTGATAACTACGTTGCCAGGCATTGAACTGAAGGTCCAGGGAGCTTATATAGCAACACCCCTAACTAACGACCCAGGTGCGGATAAAAGGAATGACAGAAAAACCAGAGTCAAAAAACTAGTAACCACTAGAGGGAGCAAAAAGCAAATTCACAACACATCCCCTCATCCGTGCAATTTCTCCGAATTCGCATGAATTGCCCCTTAGGTATTCCCTTCTTAAGGGGAATCGGATGGTGACTGGTCCATCTTAACAGACTATTTGTAGATGTCAGTTTTCGATACGTACAAGTACTGATGCTCCCATCAAGTTCCTTAGAGATGGTCAAATCAAGGAAGTTAATTCTCCTATCGTGGTGCTCATGGGTAAAGCGGAGCCCTATATTATTGGCATTAATTGTCTCTACAAAACGCTGGAGCTCAGCCCCTGGGCCAGACCACAACACCAAGATGTCATCTATGTATCTGGCCCAGAGGCTGATGTAAGAGCTCCACCAGACTCCCTCCTCTCCAAAAATGATGGTTTCCTCCCACCAGCCCAGGAAGATATTGGCATACGTGGGGGCACAAGGGCTCCCCATCGCAGTCCCCCTGAGCTGGTGGAAGTACTTCCCATCGAAGAGGAAGTAATTGTGGGTCAGACAAAACTGCAGGAGTTCCTCAACAAATACATTGTGCTCATGACATTCAACAGATCTCATCTGCAGATAGTAAGTAATAGCCTCCATCCCACATACATGTGGGATGCTGCTATAGAGAGCCTCCACGTCTATTGATACAAGCAGAGTGTCAGTTTCAACCGTAATGCCCTCCAGCTGGCTCAATAGATGAGATGTGTCGCGGACATACGAAGGCAAAGATGTTACAAAGGGTCTTAAGAGCCTGTCCAAATAGATCCCACTATTCTGCGTTACCGAGTCAATCCCCGACACTATAGGGCGCCCTTTAAGAGGGGAAAAGCCCTTGTGGATCTTAGGTAGGGCATAAAATGTAGGCCTTACTGGACTACTTGGTGATAGAAATTTCCATTCATTTAAAGATAATAAATTCCCCTCCTTCGCCCTATCAAGTATGTCTTTCAGTTCATGACTATACCCCGTAGTAGGATCATGATCCAGGACCTCATAGGTATCCATTTCATCCAGCAATAGATGACACATTTTTAAATATATATGTTGATCCATGAGCACCAGGTTACCACCTTTGTCCGACGCCTTTATGATGACATTTCAGTTCTTTTCCAAGTTCTCCAAGTCTGTATTTTCTTCTCTAGAGAGATTAGAGCATCCGTGTTGATTAATACTATCCACAAAAACAGTGATTGGCAGCTCTCTGTCAGCGACCATAACTCTGGCAGGGAGCATACATTGAGAGACCACCATGGAGGATATGCATAAACTCAGATTGGCCTCCTCCACACCCTCTGAGCTTAGTAGTTTTCCACCGTTGTGCTTTTCTTAGAAAACAGAGGACAAGCATTTAACATAATGCCCTTTTTTACCACAGCAAAAAACAGGCTCCAGGCTTCCTGAGTGAGGGGGCTCGATGATGTGACACCCCTGCGATTTGCATAGACTCTGTGGGCTCACCTGCAGCAACCTCACGTGAACCTACGCCCTCCCCCATAAGCGGCGTCTCTTGCACCCCCTGACGCAAACGGCGATTAATGCGGACAACAAGACTCATGGCAGACTCTAGAGAAGCAGGAGTCTCATACATCAGGAGGGCTTGTTTAACCCTTCTCGAAACCCCATGTACAAACTGACTCCGCAGCGCAGGGTCATTCCATTGTGTGTCCACCGCCCAGCGGCGAAATTCAGAACAGTAATCCTCCACCACTCGCTCCCCCGGGCGGAGAGCGCGTATTTTAGATTCTGCTAGAGCCAATCTGTCAGGATCATCATATATGAGTCCAAGAGCAGAAAAAAAAAATCCACTGAGTTAAATGCAGCTGAATCAGATGGTAATGAAAATGCCCATGCTTGGGGATTTCCGTTCAGCAATGACAATACCAGGCCCACACGCTGAGCCTCATTACCTGAGGAAACCGGGCGCATACGAAAATATAATTTGCAAGCTTCATGAAAAACAACAAATTTACTGCGTTCCCCAGCAAACCTCTCAGGTAAAGGGATCTTTGGCTCTGCAACTCTACCTGCAGTTTCAGCTTGCACATAACAAACTACAAGACCATGTTGCTGAACTGCCCCCTTCAACTCAGTGACCTGTAAGGACAGCACCTCCAACTGGCAGGTTATGGAAGTCATGGGATCCATGGCATCCAAAATTTATTCTAGCCGATTATAATGTCACTGGGGTACTGGGTAGACTACAGCTGATTACCCGGGCCCCTGCGATATCCCTCAGACTAGGGAAAACCCTGTCTGTCCCTCTCCCAGAATTTACACTGATGGTGTGCTTGTCTGGGCCGCCAGGCCTGACCCTGACTCCTGTTTCAGCCCTATGCTGAAGCCTCCACCCACCACCCAGTGATAAGACCACACACCAACCTCCACAGAAAGCACAGACAGGGAAAACTAAAAAACGCACCACGCCGCAGACACACAGGAAAACACTATAATGTGCACAGTGCAAAACAAACACAAAAATAGGAAGGAGAAATAAGACAAAGGATAATACACCACCAGATACGATATTTCTTCTCCTAGACCACCACTCCAGACCGAGATCACCAGGCACAAGACACAAGCTATGATCAGCGACGCCCAAAGTCCAGAACGACTATTTAAAGGCCACGGGCGTGACCCAGCCTCCAACCAGATTACCAGCTAGATTAACCCCGGACAACCTGGATAAAATCTAGCCGGCGCCACTGAGCGTATAGTGGACGAATGTGGAATTACAGCTGTCTGTCGGACGCCCTAGTGTGAATAGCATCCGACATGACATTACCGTTACCACAGACGCCAGTCAATTCAGATGGGGCGGTCATATAGAAAGGACATACTACCAGGGAGAATGGACTCCCCAGATTGCCGCAAGGTCGTCAAACTTCAGGGAGCTATATGCGATCTGTGTTATACCAGGCCCAGTGACAGGTCAGGGGCAGACACGTAAGGATACTGTCCGACAATGTCACAGCAGTGGCATTTCTAAGACACCAAGGAGGTCCGAAACATCCACCACTGCAACACTTAGCAGACCAGATTTTCAGATGGGAGTAGAAATCTGTCAAATCCATCTCGGCAGTTCACCTGGAAGGCGCCACGAATCAAGTAGCAGACTACTTGAGCAGAAAGTCTGTACATTCCGGAGAATGGGAACTGAACCCAGAGATGTTCTGCAGTCTGTGCCAAAAATGGGGAACTCCTCAAGTGGACCTTTTTGCCACCAGGTCAAATACAAAGACCAGAACATTTTTCTCTCTCAATCCTTTAGACGGAGCCACTGCAGTAGACACCTTGTCTCAGTATTGGGGAGAAGGTCTCCTGTACGCATTTCCGCCTCTTCCTCTGATACCGAAAACACTCAGGAAGATACGAGACGAGAGAGCAACCATAATCCTGGTGGTTTCTTTTTGGCCAAAAAGGAGCTGGTTCTCTCTACTATCCAGAATGTCAACAGAGAGACCAATCTTTTTACTGAACAGGCAGGACCTTCTACTACAGGGGCCGGTATTCCACAAAGACCCAGACTCTCTTCACCTGTCTGCTTGGATCCTGAACGGTGAACCCTAAGATCCAGAGGCCTGTCAGAAGAAGTCATTACTACATTCCAGGCAAGCAGAAAGCTGGTGACTTCAGCAATTTATAAGAAAATCTGGAAGCGGTATTGTTCCTTTCTGGAGAAGTCTCTGTGGATACTTCAAAACCTGACATTCCCAGAATTCTCGACTTCCTACAACTTGGTTTTGAAAAGGGCCTCCGGCCTAGTACTTTAAAAGTACAGATTGCAGCGCTTAGTGTCTTTTTTTTTTTTTTTAATTCGTTTATTAGATCACATATATCTGATCTACATACACAGTTCACATATTTCAAAGTCAGTGCAGTCACATTTTGATAATATTTTCATTGTCATAAATCTTAGTACACCGATCGGATCATATAAACTCAAGGTATTATAGTATGCCTCATATACTGAAAAAATCCTAAAACTAAAACTGTTTTACTGCCAAAACAAAACCTTCTCCACCACATTAACAGAATAGCGTTGAAGCTTAACGTGAATAATATAGTTTCTCAAACTTTATCATATTGAGTCTAGGCCCTCTTTAACCACATGATGACATGGTGAGGTACGATGAGTTCCACAAATCCCAGATTTTATTAAATTTCTCCAAACAGCCTCTATTCTGATATAAAGTACGTTCGTACGGCACAACTAAATTTACCTGCTCTATCCAGGCCCTAAGAGATGGATGTGTGGTGCCCATCCAACGCAAGGCTATCAACTTTCTTGCCAGGAAAAGTGTTTCTCTTAAGATAATTTGAACATGGTGGTCCCACATCTCCTCCTCCTCCACTACCCTGAATAAACACACTAACGGAGTCAGGGGAACGGGAATATGTACAAGGGAGGTCAACAACGAGGTTACCTCTTCCCAATAAGAAAGAATAACTGGACACTCCCATATCGTGTATGAAATCTGCCTCCTCCATATGACATCTGAGACATTCCGAAGACCGGGACCACCCAATTTTAAATAGCCGTAGCGGGGTTAAATATGATTGATGTAATATGTGTAACTGTATCATTTTATTGTTAGCTGAGGGGGACACCTTGGTTGGGGACTCAAGGACCATTTCCCAGTCCTCGCCCTGAAGATCAGGTATCAGGACCTTCCATTTCTCTCTGGCCGGCAACAAAGCAGCATCAGCACCTACGGATAACATATACCGTATATACTCGAGTATAAGCTGACCCGAGTATAAGCCGACCCCCCTAATTTTGCCACAAAAAACTGGGAAAACTTATTGACTCGAGTATAAGCCTAGGTTGGAAAATGCAGCAGCTACCGGTGAATTTCAAAAATAAAAATGGATGCTCCATACCATTCATTATGGCCCCATAGCTGTGCCATATAGTGCTCTGCACCGTTCATTATTGCCCCATAGCTGTACCATAGAAAGCTGTGCCATATAGTGCTCTGCACCGTTCATTATTGCCCCATAGCTGTACCATAGAAAGCTGTGCCATATAGTGCTCTGCACCGTTCATTATTGCCCCATAGCTGTGCCATATAGTGCTCTGCACCGTTCATTATTGCCCCATAGCTGTGCCATATAGTGCTCTGCCCCGTTCATTATTGCCCCATAGCTGTGCCATATAGTGCTCTGCACCGTTCATTATTGCCCCATAGCTGTGCCATATAGTGATCTGCACCGTTCATTATTGCCCCATAGCTGTGCCATATAGTGCTCTGCACCGTTCATTATTGCCCCATAGCTGTGCCATATAGTGCTCTGCACCGTTCATCATTGCCCCATAGCTGTGCCATATAGTGCTCTGCACCGTTCATTATTGCCCCATAGCTGTGCCATATAGTGATCTGCACCGTTCATTATTGCCCCATAGCTGTGCCATATAGTGCTCTGCACCGTTCATTATTGCCCCATAGCTGTGCCATATAGTGCTCTGCACCGTTCATTATTGCCCCATAGATGTACCATAGAAAGCTGTGCCAGTGCTGCTGCTGCTGCTGCAATAAAAAAAAAAATGACATACTCGCCTCTCTTGCTTGCAGCTCCTCAGCGTCCCGTCCCGGCGTCTCTCCGCACTGACTGATCAGGCAGAGGGCGGCGCGCACACTACATGCGTCATCACGCCCTCTGACCTGCACAGTCAGTGCGGAGAGACGCCGGGAAGATGGAGCGGCGCCCGGCGTGTGGAACGCGGACAGGTGAATATGTAATACTTACCTGCTCCCGGTGTCCCGCTCCTTCCCCCGTACAGCTGGTCTTCGGTGCCACAGCCTCTTCCTCTATCAGCGGTCACCGTTACCGCTCATTAGAGAAATGAATATGCGGCTCCACCCCTATGGGAGTGGAGTCCATATTCATTTCTCTAATGAGCGGTCCCATGTGACCGCTGAGCAGGGGAAGAGCTGCGGCACCCGGAGACCGTGGGACTGCAGGGACAGCGCCAGGAGCCCCGGAAGCAGGTAAGTATGCCTCAGCGCCCTCTCCCCCTCACCCGCCGACCGTGACTCGAGTATAAGCCGAGAGGGGCACTTTCAGCCCAAAAATTTGGGCTGAAAATCTCGGCTTATACTCGAGTATATACGGTAAGTATATAATGCAGAGATGAGGCTACGGGGCCCCTGTGACTTAAAGATCCCTATCAGTGGGAAGGAAGATATTGCTTGCGTCACTTCCACGCTACGAGCATGCGACTGAATCGCCGATCTAAGTTGGAGATGGCGAAAGAATTGAGGCCTTTGTATATCATACCTAAGTTGCAGTTGTTCGAAGGACATCAGGGCACCCCGGTCATAAAGATCATTAAGCGACGAAACACCGTGTGATATCCAGAATTGAGCAGATGGGTGATTCAATAATCTTGGGAAGTATTCATTATCCCATAAGGGCATTTCGGCTACAATACCATCAAAGTGAATTACCTTTTTCACCTGCCGCCAAATTAGCCTCGCTAACCGAAGTAATGGTAATAATCTAGGAGCAGAAGGTTTGTTTATTTCCAAGAAACCCAATGGGCAGTCAATCTTGGCAGCATGGGCAAGAAGGCTCTCCGAATTCGGCAGACATCCCCCAGGCATCCATTTTCCCCGAGCTCTAAGCTGTCCAGCTAAATAATATGAAAAAAAATCTGCCAACGCCGCTCCTCCCATTTGCCTAGACCTGTGTAAAGTAGACAATTTAAGTTTGGGTCTAGCCTTCCCCCAGATAAAAGACTTAGCTAATGAATTTAGGTTTGAAAAGAAGGATTTAGGAACCGGTACTGCACTATGTTGGAGGGAGTAGTTGAGCTTCGGGAGAAGTATCATTTTTATCAAGTTTATGCGACCTGAGACAGATAAAGGCAGTTTACCCCATATAGCGAATTTATGTTTAACAAAATCTAATAACGGGAGAACATTAAGCTGTAGATCAAGTCTGCTGTATTTTCATATGATTATTCCTAGGTATTTAAAGCTAGAGACAACCGGTAATGGGGATAACATATCAAGGTGTGCCACTGAGTCATGAGAAAGAGGCATCAAGGCAGATTTACCCCAGTTAATATATAGTCCCGAATGTCTGCCAAATCGCTCTATAATGGTAATCACATGTGGTAGAGTCTCCTCCACCTCATCCAGAAACACCACCATATCGTCTGCATATAGACCAATAGTATCCGTGCGATGTGCTATCGGGATGCCCTTAATAGATGATGCGGACCTCACACGGATTGCTTGTGCCTCTATCGCAAGGGCAAATAAGGCCGGAGAGAGAGGACATCCCTGACGAGTCCCTCTTTTTAAGGAGAATGATTCAGAAATAGAGTTGTTAATAATTATCCGGGCTTTCGGTTTTAGATATAATGCGGCAATCCAGTTTTGGAATTTAGGACCAAATCGATATCGTTGTAAATATGCAGATAGGAAAGGCCACTCAAGAGAATCAAATGCCTTAGCCGCGTCCAGCGAGGCCATGGCCCATTTATTCCCAGGTATCAACGTACTATATTGAGCTATTGATTGAACCCTCCTGATATTGATAGAAGTTCTTTTACCAGGCATAAAACCCGTCTGGTCTGGGTGTATTATATCCAGTATTACCGTATTTAACCTGGTAGCTAGAATTTTAGTGAAAATCTTATAATCCACATTAACTAATGAAATCGGACGATAAGATCCAAATTCTAGGGGGTCCTTCCCTTCTTTTTTTAAAACTATAATATTTGCTTCATAATAGGAATCTGGCAAGGAACCACCCTCCGAAATCCCCTGAAAGACTTTCAAAAGGATTGGTGCCAGAATATCTCGATATTTTCTATACATCTCAATGCGGAAACCATCCGGGCCAGGCGCCTTACCAGAAGCCATATCTGTTATGGCCCTATTTATCTCATCAAGAGTAAAGTCTGCGTCCAAAAAGGCTTGCTGTGTAGCAGTCAGTGTAGGGAATTCTATGTCCGACAAATAGTTTAAGCATTCCAAAGTATCAGAATCCCCTTTGGAGCTATATAACTCTTTATAGAAATCATAAAAGCATTGGAGTATGTCATCTGTCGAGGTTACTATTGAGTCGTCCGGTTTCCGGAATTTAAGTATAGTATTGGATGTATTGTGCTGACGCACCATGAATGCTAAGAGTTTACTGGACTGGTTTCCCAGTTCAAAGTATGCCTTTTTAGTAAAGAATAGTTTGCGTTTAGATTTAGTGTCAGTATATTGACTATGTAGTCTGTACAAGTGTAACCACTCCGCTCTGTTTTCACTTGTCTGGTTAGCTATATAGGCCGCCTTCGAGTCCCTCAGTCGCTTCTCCATGTCATCATCTTTCCTTGAGGTCAAGCGCTTAACATAAGAGATGGTAGAGAATAAACATCCTCTCAGGTATGCTTTAAGAGCATCTTAAAAAATATGCATATTTTGCGGCATTGGGTGGGATGTAATGAAACAGTCCAGTTGGTCAATAGTCCTGTCTTCTGAACCTATTAATTTAAGCCAAAATGGATTTATTTTCCAGGTCATGATATTCTTTTTCTGACCAAGCTTAAGTTTAAGAATTACCGGACTATGATCAGAAACGCCCCTGTTCCCATGTCTCACCTCCCCCACCCGTACCGCCAAGTTAATGGAGCCGAATATGTAGTCTAATCGGGATAAAGTGCGTCTAACGGATGAATGACAGGTAAACTCTTTTACTTCAGAGTGATGTGTTCTCCATAAATCTATCCAACCAGTACCTTCCATAGATATTGACAATCGAGACGGCGAAGTGCTTACACCCGCGGCCCCGTCATCTAGCCGAAGTCTATCCAGACATTCGTCCATTATCAAATTAAAATGTCCCATGCACATAACATACACATCTGGATAATTTAGGGCACAAGGCTACCGCTTTTTTGATAACTGACATATTAGCAGGGGGAGGGTTATATATACACATTATAACATAGTCATCCGAGTTCATAATCGCGTGCACAAACACAAAACGACCCTCTGGATCTCTCCGGACCTCTCTAACCTCCCATCTAATATCTTTATGAATTAACAAAGAGACTCCTCTGGAGTAGCTGGTATGGAATGCATGTACAGACCACTGTATCCAAGGTTTCTGCACATAGCGAGCCGAGTCCCTGGTCAAGTGTGTTTCAACCAAAGCTACTATATGGGGATGATAGCGTCGTATCTGAGAAAATACTTTAACTCTCTTGCGAGGTGATCCAAGGCCTCTCACATTCCAAGTCATGCATGTAATATCAGACGCCATATCTTGTCAACCTAACATAATATAAAGTGTCACGCCGAGCTTCTATCACGCTGGTAATGGAGAAAAACATGGCAGTAATTTCTATACAAGTAACCACTAACAAAACCAAAACAATGAAAAACAAAAAATGCATCAGAAGGAAGCAAAGATTCATGCTACACTTATCCCAGTCCAAAAAAGGGGATACCATCTCTGAATACAGAGTCCGGTAAAGTTGTTTTCCTGGACGTTGGCAAAAGGAGCTCCCCTCAACGATAAAGAAAAACCTGGAGAGGGAGTTCCAAATTCTGAGCAGTCATGTGGCTGAAGATAGCAATCCACTTAGGATTTTTCTTCTCCTCCCCCGCCCGCCCCCACACACGACCGCATCCACTCCTCAGCCTCCACCGGAGTTGCAAAAAAGGAGGAAGAGCCCCGGTAGACAACCCTGAGCCTGGCAGGGTAGAGCATTGAGTATAAGATGTTTTTCTCCCTGAGCTGTTTTTTTATCTCCATGAACTGAGCCCGTTGTTTTTGCAGCTCCATGGAGAAATCTGGGAATATGGAGACAGTGGCGTTATTATACTTGATAGGACTTTTTTGTCTTGCCATGCGAAGGGCATTGTCCCTGTCTCTGCAATTAAGAAGACGTGCCAAGAAGGGTCTCGGCGGGGCGCCCGGAGGGAGAGGTTTTGTCGGTACCCTGTGGGCTCTTTCCACGGTGAAGGTGGTGGAGAATTAATTCATCCCCCAAAATGTCTTTGAGCCAGCCCTCCAGAAATTTTTCGGGGTGTTGACCCTCTGAGCGCTCTGGTAGGCCGATGATACGGATATTGTTCCGTCGTAGTCTATTCTCAAGATCATCTGCCTTCTGTTTCCACGCATTTATAGAGCCGGCTACTTTTGTCAGTATAGCCTCCACCGGTACGTAATTGTCTTCCAAGCGAGATACCCGTGATTCAACCTCTGTGATACGACCCCTCATGGATTGCATGTCTTGTCGAAGGCGCCCCACCTCAGAGTGCACCTCCCCTATCTTCCCAGTTAATGACGTCCTGGTCAAAGATATAGCTTGCATCAGTTGTTCAGATGCCTGTTTCAGGGTCAAGTCCTCCTGATCTCCACCCTCCTCATCATCAGAGGCATAGTTTTTTGATTGGTTTTCAGGTCTGCTCACAGGTGAAGGATTATTCTTTTTTGAGCGCACACTGTCAGGAGGATCCGACCGTGCATACTTTTTAAGTTTTTCAGCAGCGCCTGAATTTTTGGAGCGGTTCATGGTTAATACTATAAAGTCAAGTTATCACTTTCAGCAGGATATAGCCACTGCCTGGTTAATGTACCAATATGTCGCAGTGCACACACAGCCAGTAAGGTCCTCCCAGTAACACCCAGCTGAATCAGTATTATATTGCAGACCTCACGCCATGAGTGCAAAGAGGGGAGAATCCAAGGAACAGTTAATAAATGCGGGCTCCACTTCCCAGCAGCTGCAGGATATAATTAATGTGGCCGGCCGTCAGCAAGTCGTGGCAGATTCTGTACCCTCCGTCTGGGCAGCAGGGCAGGGGGAGGAAGTCTCAGTGATGCTGGAGCCAGTCGGCGCTATATGGCGTTTTATGGTATTAATGAGGGGGAGCACGGGGTCCGTTTCTTAGGACTCACACCGCGCAATCCCCCTCTCGTACCTTGATAAGCCGGGATTCAGCCAGCTCCCTCATGAGCCGCGGGGCTCACTTCGCGCCTTCTGCCTCCAGCACATGCTGCAGGGAAAATGGCCGCCGACTCTGTCCTCCGTCTGCGCGCTCCAGGAGCTCACCCGACCGAAGCTGCACCCTGCGCCCTCTCATAGTTACATAGTTACATAGTTACATAGTTATTAAGGTTGAAGGAAGACTGTAAGTCCATCTAGTTCAACCCATAGCCTAACCTAACATGCCCTAACATGTTGATCCAGGGGAAGGCAAAAAAACCCCATGTGGCAAAGAGTAACTCCACCATGGGGAAAAAAATTCCTTCCCGACTCCACATACGGCAATCAGACTAGTTCCCTGGATCAACGCCTTATCAAGGAATCTAGTGTATATACCCTGTAACATTATACTTTTCCAGAAAGGTATCCAGTCCCCTCTTAAATTTAATTAATGAATCACTCATTACAACATCATACGGCAGAGAGTTCCATAGTCTCACTGCTCTTACAGTATAGAATCCGCGTCTGTTATTATGCTTAAACCTTCTTTCCTCCAGACGTAGAGGATGCCCCCTTGTCCCTGTCTCAGGTCTATGATTAAAAAGATCACCAGAAAGGTCTTTGTACTGTCCCCTCATATATTTATACATTAAAATAAGATCACCCCTTAGTCTTCGTTTTTCCAAACTAAATAGCCCCAAGTGTAATAACCTATCTTGGTATTGCAGACCCCCCAGTCCTCTAATAACCTTGGTCGCTCTTCTCTGCACCCGCTCCAGTTCAGCTATGTCTTTCTTATACACCGGAGACCAGAACTGTGCACAGTATTCTAAGTGTGGTCGAACTAGTGACTTGTATAGAGGTAAAATTATGTTCTCCTCATGAGCATCTATGCCTCTTTTAATACATCCCATTATTTTATTTGCCTTTGTAGCAGCTGCCTGACACTGGCCACTGAATATGAGTTTGTCATCCACCCATACACCCAGGTCTTTTTCATTGACGGTTTTGCCCAGAGTTTTAGAATTAAGCACATAGTTATACATCTTATTACTTCTACCCAAGTGCATGACCTTACATTTATCCCCATTAAAGCTCATTTGCCATTTATCAGCCCAAGCTTCTAGTTTACATAAATCATCCTGTAATATAAAATTGTCCTCCCCTGTATTGATTACCCTGCAGAGTTTAGTGTCATCTGCAAATATTGAAATTCTACTCTGAATGCCCCCTACAAGGTCATTAATAAATATGTTAAAAAGAAGAGGGCCCAATACTGACCCCTGTGGTACCCCACTGCTAACCGTGACCCAGTCCGAGTGTGCTCCATTAATAACCACCCTTTGTTTCCTATCCCTGAGCCAGCTCTCGACCCACTTACACATATTTTCCCCTATCCCCATTACTCTCATTTTATGTAACAACCTTTTGTGTGGCACCGTATCAAAAGCTTTGGAAAAGTCCATATATACTACGTCCACTGGGTTCCCTTGGTCCAGTCCCAGGCACCCAGAGGAGCACAGCGGTATCCACGAGGACCCTCCCGGGCAAGTATATGGCACGATATGTGTCAGGATTATGGGAGCCCCAGCCAAACACGTCCGCACAGCTCCTCTACATCGCCACGCCCCCCCCTTAGTGTCTTTTTCGATACGTCACTAGCCTCCCATCCTTGGATAGCAAGATTTTCCAGGGCCATGCAGAGAATGAGACCACTTGTGAGAAAATCAACTCCTCCTTGGGACCTAAACCTGGTCCTGAATACCCTGTGTAAAACCCCGTACTTGTCAGAAGATATGGGCATAGCCAATCTCTCCTTTTAAAACTGTCTTTCTGATTGCCATCACGTCAGCTAAAAGATTGGGGGGAGACGCAGGCTCTTTCCACTCAGGACCCATATCTTCAGATCTTTGACAACAGGATAGTCTTAAGACTTAACCCAGCCTTCCTTCCCAAAGTAGTGTCCTCAACAAATATAAATCAGGAGATAATTTTTCCCTCATTCTGCCAACACCCTAGAAACGCAAAGGAAGGGGTCTACCATAACCTTGACGTTAGGGAGACTGTTCTAAAATACCTGGGGGTGACAGAAGATTGGAGACGAGACACTAACTTGGGGTCCAAATAGAGGTTGCAAGGCAGCAAAATCAACCATTGCTAGGTGGATCAAAACCATGATAAACCTAGCATATACAGACCAAGGGAAAGATCCCCCGGATATTCTTAGAGCCCATTCAACCCGAGCTAGCTCTACATCATGGGCGGAGAAGGGGGGAGCCTCAGCTGAGCAAATTTGTAGGGCAGCGACTTGGACCAGTCTTTCTGCCTTTGCTAGACACTATAAATTAGATGTCTCATCAGATCAGTTAGCCTTTGGTAGAAAAGTATTACATGCAGTAGTCCCACCCTAGTTTAACATCCTTTGGTATAACTCCAATGGTGCTGTCAGGATGGTGAACTGGAAAATGGTAATTAGTCTTACCGGTAATTGTATTTCCAGGAATCCATCCTGACAGCACTACTAGTTCCCTCCCACTGCAAGTTTATACTATTGACTAATGTGATGTAACATTGGTATATACTATTAATAAACTCTCTCTTTGCATCCATCCAGATGTGATACTTAGAAAATCACTGGTGGGTGGAGTGGGGAGGGTCCTTTTAACCGCTTGTTGTTCCTGTCCCACTGAGGGTAAGAAGGACGTCCTCCAATGGTGCTGTCAGGATGTCTTCCTGGAAATACAGTTACCGGTAAGACTAATTACCGTTTTTGTGAGGAAAATTATTATTTTCTCAGTCTCCCATGATGGCACCATGGAGAGAAGGGATCTGCCCTTCAGGGACAGGAAACCTACAGATAAAAGGGCGGTACCTCTCCCTCGCATCAGTTGGTGTCATGTCCCTGACTGGGAACCTTCTGTGCGGTACCTGCACAAAGTTGTCATCTGGTTAAAGAGGACGAGGCCGGGCACTTCGGGTTCCGGCAGCGAGCAGGCTCCTGCTGTGGGTGATCTGGTACTTGGGGCCACCACTGCTGGGACTGATGGGTGTTTGGGAGGGGAGTGCAGTGGTACTCCCGGGAGTACATGCGCCGGCAGCATTACTTTAGGTGTACCAAGATGGCCGCTACTCCGGAAATGGAGCAGAACTTCTGGGGCAGGCACATGCACACGCAGTGGCGCTCTCTTCGCTTCCAATGGCCGCAGGTGGAGGGGGGCGGGACCATAAAGGATGCCGCAGAGCGGCAGATTTAAAAGGAGACCGATGCAGACAGCTTCTGCTGCATGCGGTCTCCATAACCATGGAATGCAGCGACAAGCAGCTCCAGGAGCAGAAGCAGCAGCTGCACCAGCTTAGACAGCTACAGAAGCACCATCACAAACAGACGGACGGACCAAAGGACAAAGATAAGCGAAGCAGCTGTTCCAAAAACCGCTTAACACAGCGCAGCAGATCGGCTGCAGTAAACAAGTCACCATTTACGGATCCCTCGGTCCTAACAGCCCCCCTTCAAAACCGGTACCTGCGAGTTCATCTAATAGTGAGTGGACTTCGAGAAAGTCAATCATTATAATGGGGTTCCTTCTGTTCCCTTAATAGGGAAAGAAGAAGTTGGAGAAAATGAGGAACCGGTCCGGCCCTTTTGTAACAGGCTCTTATCAGAATCTTGGGATAAGAAGCTCTGTAGATCGTGCATACAGAAAATAGTATGTGAGGAAACCCTGGATTTTGCTTCTGAACTAAGATCTACAATTACATCTGAAGTTCAGAATGCCTTCTCAACCATCTCCCAGGGGGAAAAACTAGTAATTAAAGATCCTATATTCTCCAAATCTGACCCCTCTACTTCAGTGGATCTGGATTCAGATGCCTCAGACTCCTCAGCTTCATCCTGAGGTGAAGATAAAGGAGGGCGTCACTGCTTTCCCTTAGATGAAGTGGAAGGTCTGGTAAAAGCAGTGAGATCCACCATGGGGATGGAAGACCGCCCTGTCTGGATAGAACAGTCCAGGACATAATGTTCGGAGGTTTAGGACAGAAGAAACGTAGAGTGTTCCAATAAATCCAAATGTCCAAACCCTAATTAAAAGGAAATGGGAAAAACCGGATAGGAAAAATTTGTCAGTTCCTTCCCTCAAAAGAAAATGCCCTTTTGAGGAGGGAGGCATCCACATCTTGGGACAAAGCTCCTAAGCTTGATGTAGCGGTCGCCAAAGCTTCAAAAAAGTTTGCACTCCACTTTAAAGATATGGATGCTCTTATGGATCCCCTAGATAAGAAAGCTGACACCCTCCTAAAAGGGGCCTGGGAATCAGCGGGGGAAGGGGGGGAATTTTAGGCCGGCTATAGCGGCGACATGTACCTCCAGATCTCTCATGGTATGGGTGGATAAACTGCAGAAACAAGGGACGGAACACCAAGGAACAAGATCCTGGAATCCCTACCCATGATAAGAGGGGCAGCAGCATTCCTAGTGGACTCACTGGCAGATTCAGTCCATTTAACCTCAAAATCGGCAGCACTTTGAAACGCGGCTAGACGAACCCTATGGCTCAACGAACCCTATGGCTCAAAAGCTGGGCGGGAGACTTCAGACCAAGCTTAAGCTATGCTCAGTTCCCTGTGAGGATAAATATCAGTTTGGTGAAACTTTTAGATGATATATTCCAAAAAGCAGGAGATAAAAAGAAAGGATTTCCGAACCTAGGGCCAACACAATACCAACGGCCCTTTCGGAATAAGAAATTCTTCCGTAGGAAACCCCCAAGGGAACAAAATAGATGGGAAGAAGGACAGGGGATTTCTCTTCGGCAACCCCTCCCGAGATAAAAAAGCATCCCCAAAGTGACCGTCTCCCCAGGGTGGGGGGAAGATTAACCCTTTTCCTCCCGGCCTGGGAAAAGATATCAAACAACCCTTGGATCCTAGGTCTGATCAGATCAGGGTTGAAAATAGGTTTCTCCTCCTTTCCCCCTCCAAACTACGTCATAACTCCACTAAGGTCCCCCACAAAGAATGCATGTTCTACCTCACGAAAGGAGAAAAGGGGTTTACTCCCCGCTATTCCTGGTACCAGAAAACCAGACTGTACATATCTGACAATAATAAACCTACGGAAATGAAACAACTATGTCCGAACCAAAAACTCAAGATGGAATCAATAAGATCCCCCATCAAGATACTGTTTCCGGTATTCTTTATGACGGTATTGGACCTCAGAGATGCATATTACCATGTACCTGTCCACAAGGAATATCGGAAATTCCTCAGACTAGCGATCCTTATAAACGGGGAGGTGGAAGAATTCCAATACAGGGCTCTTCCTTTCGGAATATCGGAATAGATAGTCCCCCGGGTGTTTACAAAATTAGTAGCAGAAATAATGGCCCAACTAAGGGAACAGGATACTCTAATTATTCCATACTTAGACGATCTGCTAATAGTAAGCGACTCAGTCCAGAACTGCAGAGTCTAAAGAGACAGTGTAATGAGAACCCTGGAAAATCTAGGATGGCTCCTAAACTTAGGAAAATCAAGATTGGAACCCAGCAGAATTCAAAAATTTCTAGGCCTAACACTGGACTCACAAAAACAGGAATGCCGCTTTCCAGCATGCAAAACACAAAACATTTTACACAGTGTAACAAAACCCTTAGGGTATGTGCACACGTTCAGTTTTTTTCGCGATAAAAACGCTATAAAAACGCATGCATTATGCATCCTATCATTTAGAATGCATTCTGCAATTTTTGTGCACATGATGCGTTTTTTTTTCAGCAAAAAAAAGCATCGCGGTAAAAAAAACCAGCATGTTCATTACTTTTGTGGGTTTTTTTTGCGTTTTTCCCGCTATTCTATGCATTGGGAGAAAATGCGGTAAAAACGCTGTAAAATCGCGGTAAAAACGCATGCGGATTTCTGGCAGAAATGTCCAGTTTTTGTCAGAAAAATTTCTGCCAGAAATCCTGACGTGTGCACATAGCCTTACAAAATCCCTCCAGGACATTAAGGAAGGCAATGTCACTATTGGGCTCCCTCTCAGCTTGTTTACCGGCGGTACAGTGGGCCCAACTACACACAAGAGACCTCCAATGGGATATACTGGAGAATCCATACAAATTAGAGGCCACATAGGACAACTAACTCTAAATTCCTCGTCTACTCATTCTCTACTTTGGTGGACAAATGTCTGCAATTTGTCCAAAGGGATTCCCTGGGTAACAAAAATATCCCATATAATTTCGACAGAAGCAAGCCCCGCAGTATGGGGAGCCCACAGGAACAACCTAGTTACTCAAGGAACATGGAAAAATCAGGAGCTGGAAGCTTCTTCGAATCAGAAAGAGCTATGGGCCGTGGGTCAGGCTTTCTCGGCTTTTCTACCCCAACTACGGGGACAACATGTCTGCATATTTTCGGACAACCAAGTAGCAGTAGGTTGCATAAACCATCAGGGAGGTACCAGGTCCTGAACACTGATTAACACCTCCGCCAGGATTCTCAGACTAGCGGAAGAGAATCTTCTATCCCTCTTGGCACTTCATATCCAAGGGATAGAAAATCAAAAGGCAGATTATCTGAGACGTACTCAATTAAAACAAGGCGAATGGGTCTTGAATCAATCATCTTTCAAAAAAATAACAAAGATGTGGGGAACTCCAACTTTAGACTTGTTCGCCGATCACAAGAACAAAAAAGCAGAAGCCTTCTGCTCCCTTAATGCCAAGGGGAACCCCTCAGGTTCTAGATGCCTTCATGCTTCCATGAACCCAGAATCTGACCTACGCCTTTCCCCCATTCATCCTTATACCTGCAGTATTACAGAAAGTTAGAGAAGACAGGGCAAGGATGATACTATAAGCCCCATTCTGGCTGAAGAGAACCTGGTTTTCTTGGCTGAGAATACTAACCATCACCGATCCTTGTGTCCTACCGGACATCTCGAACCTCCTGTCTCAGGGACCAGTCTCACACTCTCAAGCAGGGAACCTCCATTTATCAGCATGGAATTTGAAAGGTCACTGCTGAGGGAAAGCGGATTCTCAGACGAACTGATCTCTACACTACAAAAGAGTAGAAAACCAGTTACCACTAGAACTTACAACAAAACCTGGAGGAAATTCCTATCCACCTCCAGGGTAAAGATCCAGGGAGGTTCCTCAATTACGGAAGTGCTGGAATTTTTACAAAAAGGTCTAGAGAAGAGCTTAGCAGTCAGCATGTTAAAAGTTCAGGTAGCAGCCTTAGGTGCACTTTATAATCAGAATATTGCAGGCAACCTTTGGGTAGCAAGATTTATCAAAGCGGCTTTAAGATCTAAACCATTGGTCAGCCAAAAACTACCATCCTGGGATCTGAATCTGGTCCTATCTGCTCTAACTGGACCCCCGTTTGAGCCGATAGACACAGCCTCCCTTAAAATATTATCCTTAAAGACCATACTACTGGTAGCCTTAACATCGACCCGTAGAGTGAGTGACATTCAGGCCCTATCAGCAACATCTCCATTCATGAAGATCCTAGATGATAGTTATATTAAAACCTGACCCAGCATATCTACCTAAAGTGGCATCTCGGTTCCACAGGTCCCAAGAAGTAGTCCTTCCTTTCTTTTGCCCAAATCTCAGGAATAGTAAAGAGGAGAAATTCCATACTCTAGATGTCAAAAGATACCTAGTCCAGTACCTAGATTCCACCAACCATCCACCATCTTTGTTTGCTTTCACCCCTTAGACCCCAGTCCAGAGCCTCTCACCTAGCCAAATCAGTTCTCATGCTTCGCACTGACGAGGTCCAACAGCCCGAAACACCGTGTCTGCGAATTGAGATACTGATTTGGCTTTTATCCTAAGTCATATTGCACGACTCGTTAGAGGGTTGATTGTGACTTGTAGGATCGCTACTTCCAACAGGTGGCGCTATAGAGTTAAGTCCTCTTTTTCTCAGAAGAGGCAATTTGCATGTTTGCTTTCAGGGACCAAGGAAGGGCCTTAAAGCATCCAAAGGCACCCAGGCAAGGTGGGTAAAGGATGTGATAACCCTGGCTTACTCATCCACGGGGAACACAATCCCGGATGGTCTAAAAGCTCATTCTACAAGGGCTATAGTGACCTCATGGGCAGAAAAGTCAGAGGTATCTATAGAACAAATCTGCAAGGCGGCCACCTGGTCATCACCTTCAACCTTCTTTAGGCACTAGAGATTAGACTTAAACTCTACATCTGATTTGACCTTTGGTAGAAGAGTCCTTCAGGCTGTGGTCCCTCCCTAAGCTTCCATTCTCTGAAATTCTCTCCGTGGTGCTGTCATGGGAGACAGAGAAAGTCATAGTTACTCACCGATAACGGTGTTTCTCAGAGCCCATGACAGCACCTGCTTATTACCTCCCATCACGAGTGAGGTGAGCACATTTTTATGTATATCGTATAATCCAATAGAGGCACGGTGTTGCTTCTCTGATAAGCAATACTATAATGTGTGTATGTATATGTGTGTGCGTGTATGTGTGTGTGTATGTATGCCCTTTTATCTGTAGGTTTCCTGTCCATGAAGGGCGGATCCCCTCTCTCCGTGGTGCTGTCATGGGCTCTGATAAACACCGTTATCGATGAGTAACTATGACATTCTCGGCTCTACGTTATAAACTTCTGTGAAGCAGAAGGGGGTTCAAGGTGCTCACCATGCATCTAAATACATTCCTTGAGGGGGTCTATTTTCCAAAATGGGGTCACTTGTGAGGGGTTTCCGCTGTTTAGGCACATCAGGGGCTATCTCTAAATGGGACATAACATGGGCTAATGATTCCAGGATGTTTTACATTCAAGAAATCAAATGACGCTCCTTCCCTTTCGAGTTTTGCTGTGTGCCGAAACAGTGGTTTTCTACCTCATAATGGGGTATTGGCGTACTCAGGAGAAATTATGCAACAAATTGTATGGCGCAATTTCTCCTGTTACCCTTATGAAAATGCAATATTTGTGCTATAAACATATTTGTGGGGAAAATTTTCTTTAATTTTTACGGCTCAACTTTATAAACTTGTAGATATGTGGTGAGCACGTTGAACCCTCAGGTGCTATACAGATCAGTTCCCTGAGGGGTTTAGTTTCCAAAATGGTGTCACTGATGGGGGATTTTCACTGTTTAGGCACATCAGAAGCGCTCCAAGCGTGACATTGTTCAAGCAAATTTTGCATTTAAAAAGTCAAATGCCACTCCTTCCCTTCCGAATTCTGACGTATGCTCAAACAGTGTTTTTTTCCCTCATGAGATATTGGCATACTCAGGAGAAATTGCACAAAAAATTTTGGGGTCTTTTCTCCCCTGTTACCCTTGTCAAAATAAAAATTTGGGATCTGAAGCAAATTTTTTGGGGGAAATTTTTTAAATATTAATATTTTTTTTTTTCAACATTCCAAAAATTCCTGTCAAGAACCTGAAGAGTTAATAATCTTCTTGAATGGTTTGACTTGAGGGGTGCAGTTTTTAGAATGGTGTCACTTTTAGGTATCTTCTATCATATAGACCCCTCAAAGTGACTTCAAATGTGATGTGGTCATTTAAAAACAAACAGAAATCGCTGGTCAAATTTTTACCCTTATAACTTCCTAACAAAAAAAATGTTGGTTCCAAAATTGTGCTGATGTATAGTAGACATGTGGGAGATGTTACTTATTAAGTATTTTGTGTGACATATATCTCTGTGATTTTAAGGGCATGAAAACTCAAAGTTGGAAAATTGCGACATTTTTGCCAAAAATCCTTTTTTTTAACAAATAAACGCAAGTCATATAAAAGAAATGTTACCACTATCATGAAGTATGATATGTCATAAACACTCAGAATCACCAGGATCCATTGACTCATTCCAGAGATTACCTCATAAAGGGACAGTGGTCAGAATTGTAAAAATTGGCCTGGTCATTAACATGCAAACCACCCTCTGGGTAAAAGGGGTTAAAGTGACCTTAAGGGGCCTATATGGCAGAAAATACTGAAAAGTGACACAATTCTAAAAACTGCACCCCTCAATGTGCTCATATCCACATTCTAGAAGTTTATGAACCCTTAAAGTGCTTCACAGTAACTGTAGAGCTTCAATTCGTACCTGGCCATCTTACTGGGCAGGTATTGCTGGAATTTGAACGTCCCCTTCAAATGGATTAGGGACTCATCCACGTTAATGTCCCTTTGGGGGTTGTACATCTCAGCAAACTTGTTGCTGAGGTGATCAATGACTAGCCGAACTCTGAAAATTCAGTCAAAGTTGGGGTCATCTCAGGGAATACAATGTGCATTGTGATTGTAATGCAAAGATTTGTAGATTGACTCAAATAGTTTTGTCATGGCCATGCAAAAGTTATACAAAACGTAAATGCTCCAATATTGCCAAAGCTCTGGCTTCTTCACTAACCCCAAGTCAAAGATCAGGCACCAAAACCTCATCAATCCTACCGCGTCTACTCGGGTCCAGTTAGAAAACATATGAAGGGCAGTTTTGTGCCAAAAATTGCTGAGCGTACAAATTTCTGAGCCACTATGAGTTTTACAAAGTCCTCGGAGAAAAAGACTTTATAAAACTCCATTTCATTGAGGTCAGTGGTGTCAAGTTGGATTCCTGATTGCACCACAAAGTCCGGATTCATTGGCTCACAATCGTCAGAGGGGGGTGTTGAGGTCCGTAAGGGTCAGTACCAGTTGGCGCTGGTTTATTTTCTGTCCTGGGGTGTCTGCGTGGTAGTTCAGCCTTATTTCAGCCTTGTCGGAGGCAAGGAAAGTGTGTACCTTTTCTGCTGAATACAGTGTTGGTGACGAGCGGGACAATTTTTTTTTTATTTTTTTTTTACGTATGCAGTGTTTTTGGGTGTACGAAGTTCATTTTGTGTCTGTGCTTTTATTATTTAGAACAGAAAAAAAATAATTTGGTAAAATTAAAATGCAAACTTAACAAATGGATGGATCGTAGGCTGAGCATCAGTGTTTCAGGCAATCTGATTGCCTGAAATGCTGTGATGGCTGTTCTGAATTGAACAGTCAATCTCAACAATCGTAGTCATGGGAGGTGGAGTCTTCCCCGGGACAATGACTTCATGTGCCCTGCTTCAAGATTGTGCAAAAATGCTAATGCAATCACCGCGTTAAACATACCAACCAACGTGGACATACAGTACAGACCAAAAGTTTGGACACACCTTCTCATTTAAAGATTTTTTTTTTTTTTGTATTTTCATGACTATGAAAATTGTACATTCACACTGAAGGCATCAAAACTATTAATTAACACATGTGGAATTATATACTTAACAAAAAAGTGTGAAACAACTGAAATTATGTCTTATATTCTAGGTTCTTCAAAGTAGCCACCTTTTGCTTTGATGACTGCTTTGCACACTCTTGGCATTCTCTTGATGAGCTTCAAGAGGTAGTCACTGGGAATGGTCTTCCAACAATCTTGAAGGAGTTCCCAGAGATGCTTAGCACTTGTTGTCCCTTTTGCCTTCACTCTGCGGTCCAGCTCACCCCAAACCATCTTGATTGGGTTCAGGTCTGGTGACTGTGGAGGCCAGGTCATCTGGCGTAGCACCCCATCACTCTCCCTTTTGGTCAAATAGCCCTTACACAGCCTGGAGGTGTGTTTGGGGTCATTGTCCTGTTGAAAAATAAATGATGGTCCAACTAAACGCAAACCGGATGGGAATAGCATGCCGCTGCAAGATACTGTGGTAGCCATGCTGGTTCAGTATGCCTTCAATTTTGAATAAATCCCCAACAGTGTCACCAGCAAAGCACCCCCACACCATCACACCTCCTCCTCCATTCTTCACAATGGGAACCAGGCATGTAGAGTCCTTCCTTTCACCTTTACATCGTCGCACAAAGACATGGTGGTTGGAACCTAAGATCTCAAATTTGGACTCATCAGACCAAAGCACAGATTTCCACTGGTCTAATGTCCATTCCTTGTGTTCTTTAGCCCAAACAAGTCTCTTCTGCTTTGTGCCTGTCCTTAGCAGTGGTTTCCTAACAGCTATTTTACCATGAAAGCCTGCTGCACAAAGTCTCCTCTTAACAGTTGTTGTAGAGATGTGTCTGCTGCTAGAACTCTGTGTGGCATTGACCTGGTCTCTAATCTGAGCTGCTGTTAACCTGCGATTTCTGAGGCTGGTGACTCGTATAAACGTATCCTCAGAAGCAGAGGTGACTCTTGGTCTTCCTTTCCTGGGGCGGTCCTCAAGTGAGCCAGTTTCTTTGTAGTTCTTGATGGTTTTTGCCACTGCACTTGGGGACACTTTCAAAGTTTTCCCAATTTTTCGGACTGACTGACCTTCATTTCTTAAAGTAATGATGGTCACTCGTTTTTCTTTACTTAGCTGCTTTTTTCTTGCCATAATACAAATTCTAAGTCTATTCATTAGGACTATCAGCTGTGTATCCACCAGACTTCTGCACAACACAACTGATGGTCCCAACCCCATTTATAAGGCAAGAAATCCCACTTATTAAACCTGACAGGGCACACCTGTGAAGTGAAAACCATTCCCGGTGACTACCTCTTGAAGCTCAACAAGAGAATGCCAAGAGTGTGCAAAGCAGTCATCAAAGCAAAAGGTGGCTACTTTGAAGAACCTAGAATATAAGACATATTTTCAGTTGTTTCACTCTTTTTTGTTAAGTATATAATTCCACATGTGTTAATTCATAGTTTTGATGCCTTCAGTGTGAATGTACAATTTTCATAGTTATAAAAATACAGAAAAATCTTTAAATGAGAAGGTGTGTCCAAACTTTTGGTCTGTACTTTATGGATACATCCAAAAGTCGGGAGTGGGTTAAAAATAATCAAGAAATAACTGGCCAAACAAACTAGCGTACTCTCTAATACCTCTGCGACCTTCAACTATTGTGTCTCAAAGCTGAGCAGCTGGTATGAGCTGTCCCTCTAGGCCTTGGAGGTGTTGTGCTAGTGTCTTATCTGACTGGGTTTTTGGTGCCGCTGGGGGGATCATAACATATAGGCACTTTCGCTGGTCAACAGAAAATGCTGACATGCTCACTCTGATAAAAATGAACAAAGCCTTGATTATCCCCAACTTTTCCACACCAGCAGATGACAGCAGCACGTAGTGTTTTTGATTTTCAATATTTTAAAGAGGCCCTCTAGTTGGTGCCATCAAGGGTCTATGGATGAGCCTGTTTATCATTTTTGTCTGAGTTTGCATTGTGTGCAGAGTCTTAGAATGTAAGAGTACCACAACTTCACTTTGTTCACAATATTTGATTGAGGTACTACAGTTGGTGTCTTCGAGGGTGTATGGATGACCCTGCTTGTAATTTTTGACAGGTTTGGCACTGTGCAAAACTTTTGAGCGTAGAAGTATCAATACATGACCATTTGAACAGAATGTGTATGAGGCCCTCCTTTATGTCTAATACAGGGTGTACCTGAGTCCCTTTTCCATCACATTTTCTGCAGTTTTTGCTGCCTTCATAAATTTACATTGAAATTACCATTTTATTTATTTTTTTTTAAATAAAACTTTCAATTTTGGTTTACTTAAATTAATATATTTTTAAAATCCTTTTTAAATTTTGCCTTATATAAAATTCATTAACAGGAAAGAATGTTTCTTAACATTTTTCATGTAAATTCCAATTTACCTGATTTTTAATGTTTGTTCAGTCCTTAAGGTGGCGTTTTAAGTGGTACACCATTGTTCTCAGCAGCGATCTGGGATACAGCTGCTTCCAGGGGTCTTCCCCATGCTGTACTTCTTCCATTCAGCACTTTTTCCATCCATTTGAACATTTTCACTGCCTATCAGACCTCCTTGTAGGGTCTGCCAAAAAAAAATGCTCGGATTTCCCATTAACTCCCATTATACTCATTACTCGAAACGATAATAAATAATCTTTATTTTTATATAGCGCTAACATATTCCGCAGCACTTTACAGTTTGCACACATTATCATCACTGTCCCCGATGGGGCTCACAATCTAAATTCCCTATCAGGATGTCTTTGGAACGTGGGAGGAAACCGGAGGAAACCCACGCAAACACGGAGAGAACATACATACTCTTTGCAGATGTTGTCCTTGGTGGGGTTTGAATCCAGGACTCCAGCGCTGCAAGGCTGCAGTGCTAACCACTGCGCCACCGTGCTGCATCCAAGCATTAGGAATTGCTCAGTTTGCATAATGAGCATCTGAGCATCTTATGGCTCCCTCATCTCTAATATTTGAACATCCCATCTCCATTGTAAAATACAGATTGAGTTTATATTTATGGTAATCTGTCAGCAGGTTTTTGATATTATCTGTGAGCTCCGTAATGTAGGAGTAGAGTCCCTGATTAGTGATATGTCACATGCTGGCATATGTTTTTCTGTTTCAATACAATCAGTGTTTTATTAGCAGGAGATTCAGTAGAGGACAACTGACCTCCTGCATCCTACACTGCATGCAGAATTATTAGGCAAGTTGTTTTTTGGATCACATGATACTACTTATGCATGTTGTCCTACTCTAAGCTGTTCAGGCTTGAGAGCCAAATACCAATTAAGTAAATCAGATGATGTGCATCTCTTTAATGAGGAGGGGTGTTGTCTGACATCAAAACCCTATATAAGGTGTGCTTAATTGTTAGGCAACTTCCTTTCCTTTGGCAAAATGGGTCAGAAGAGAGATTTGACAGGCACTGAAAAGCTCAAAATTGTGAGATGTCTTGCAGAGGGATGCAGCAGTGTTGAAATTGCTAAACGTTTGAAGTGTGATCACCGAACAATCAGGCGTTTCATGGCAAATAGCCAACAGCCACCCACGCCTATTGCGGGCACATGTCAGCTGTTCAAAACGGCTGACATGTCCCAGGTTTTGATGCTGGCTCACCACCGGAGCTCACATCATAGCGGGGGTACGGAGATTGGACGTATTATTCCGTCCGATGGCAGTAAGGGGTTAAATGGAATACATTTGGGACGACCAGAAGTGTTCCTAGACTTTGCCGTCCAGCCAAACTGAGTATTACGAGCAGGAACAAAACTAGAGTGGACCCTCTGGACCGTGGGGGAACTACCCCTGGGCGAGCGGACCTAGAGAGGAACCAACCCCTATACAGGGATCGTTTAGGAGCAAGCCCAGAGGTCACTTACCCACGGTGGAGTACCAAGAGGGACGGCTCCAGGAAGGAAGGCTGACCAGGCTGGAGAGGCGATAAGGCTGGGGATTGTGGAAAGCTGAGGAAACAAAAAGAACAGTAAGACTAGGGGAAGGGAAGGAGCAGGAACTGGAGGGGAGCAGGGAGCGAACCAAGAGACAAGGCAAGGAACCAAACGGAGAAGGTACACAGCTAGTAACGGAAGGGGCCAGACGCACAAGCAAAGGCTAATGACAATCAGGCACTGAGAAAGAGGTGAACCTGCCTTTTATAGCAGGAGCAAGAACAGGATAGGATGAGGGAAGGTCCCATGACCTCAGGGGGCGGTAGCTGGGAGGCTGGACCTTCGTCCAGGAGGGAAGCTAGAGTGCCTGCGCAGAGACAGGAAACCAGCTGAGGACCTGGACACCGGAAGTGCTGGGGAGGCAGAGGAGCGAGCAAATCGGGACGTAGCAGCGGTGGAATGAGAACGCAGGAGCGCAACGCTGGAGAGGTGAGAAGCGCGCCGCTGAGGAGTAGCAGTGGAGCGGGGATGCAGAGACGCAACGCTGGAGCGGTGAGAACCGCGCCGCAGGAGAGCGGCGTCTGTAACAGTACCCCCCTTCTTACACCCCCCCTTACGAAGAGTAGCAAGGAATTTATTAAGAATACGAGGGGCATCAATGTTCTCCAAGGGTTCCCAAGACCTCTCCTCTGGACCAAACCCTTTCCAGTCTACCAGAAAAAATTCTTTGCCCCGAACCTTTTTGACAGCCAAAATATCCTTCACCTCAAAGACGTTGTCAGAGCTAACTGGTAGAGGGGACGTGCGAGAAGAGGGATGAAAGCGGTTAAAGACAGTGGGTTTGAGAAGAGAAACATGAAAAGTATTGGGTATACGGAGCGAGGCAGGCAATTTCAGCTTGTAAGCGACTTCGTTGACTCGACGCAGAATCTCGAAAGGACCTATGAATCGTGGCCCAAGTTTGTAGGACGGGATCTTGAGTCTGATGTACCTTGAGGAAAGCCAGACCTTGTCACCTGGTAGAAAAGAAGGTGGATCTAGACGTCTTTTGTCCTCTTGCCTTTTCATTCTTAAAGATGCTTTGTCGAGCGACTCCTTGACTTCATTCCAGATAGTGGAAAACTCGCAGACCAGAGAATCGGCTGCCGGAACACCGGAGGTAGAGGAGACTGGTAGAGGCACTCCAGGATGTTGTCCGAATACGATGAAGAAGGGAGTTCTCGCAGAGGCTTCGCTGGAATGGTTATTGTAGGCAAACTCAGCCCAAGGAAGAAGGTTTACCCAGTCATTATGATGAGCATTAGTGAAATGCCGTAGATAGGCGGCTAGAGTCTGATTGGTTCGTTCTACTTGACCGTTAGTCTGAGGGTGATACGCGGAAGAAAAGTCCAGAGTCACCCCAAGAAGTTTGCACATAGCTCTCCAGAAACGGGAAGTAAATTGTACACCTCTGTCAGACACAATGTGTAGTGGTAAACCATGTAGTTTAAAGATGTTCAGGATAAAAATGTCCGCCAACTCAGGAGCAGAAGGTAAACCGGGCAGCGGAATAAAGTGAGCCATCTTCGAGAACCTGTCCACCACGACAAGAATGACTGTACATCCGGAAGAGGTAGGTAAGTCGGTAATGAAATCCATGGCGATATGGAGCCAAGGTGCTGATGGCACAGGAAGAGGAAGCAGATTTCCATACGGTAGTTGCCTAGGCACCTTGTTCCTGGCACACGAGGGACAAGAAGCGACAAATTCTTTGACGTCTTGACGCAGGGTAGGCCACCAGTAGTACCGAGAGATGAGGAGGAACGTCTTTTTGGAACCAGCATGCCCCGCCAGTTTAGAAGCATGACCCCAAGTTAACACTCTTCTTGTGTTTGCCTCCGAGACTAAGGTTTTTCCCGGTGGAGGGTGAATCAACTGTACAGGGGCAACAGTTAAGACCTTGGAAGGGTCTATGATGTATGTAGGTTCTTCCTCAGTATCAGGTGGCTGAAAAGACCTTGACAGAGCATCTGCTCTAATGTTCTTAAAGCCAGGCCGGAAGCGCAGCTCGAACTCGAAACGGGCGAAAAACAGGGACCATCTGGCTTGTCGAGGGTTTAATCTTTGTGCAGTCTGCAGATATGCAAGATTCTTATGATCAGAATAGATTATGAACGGATGTACAGATCCTTCAAGAAGATATCTCCATTCCTCCAAGGCCAACTTGATGGCTAACAACTCTCGATCTCCTATGGTATAGTTCCGTTCTGAAGTCAAAAAGGCCTTAGAGAAGAAACCACAGGGAACCATCTGACCTTCGGAAGTCTTTTGAGAGAGCACAGCTCCAGCACCTGAGGAAGAGGCGTCTACCTCCAGGACGAAGGGCTTGTTTACCTCCGGGTGATGCAAAACTGGAGCGGAGGAAAACGATTCTTTAAGCAAAAGAAAAGATTTTTCAGCTTCTGGAGACCACTTCTTGGAGCCGGAATTTTTTCGAGTAAGAGCAGAAAGAGGACTGATGATTGAAGAGAAATGCGGAATGAATTGCCTGTAGTAGTTGGCAAAACCAATAAAGCGTTGAATGGCTTTTACTCCGCAGGGCTGTGGCCAGTTGAGAATGGCATTCACCTTCTCGGGATCCATCTTGAGACCAGAATCCGAAACAATGTATCCAAGAAAAGGCAAGGAAGTTTGCTCGAAGACGCATTTCTCGTACTTGGCATACAGATGGTTATCCCGCAGACGTTGCAAAACTTGGCGCACACTCCTCCGATGAGATGGAAGGTCTGGAGAAAATACGAGAATGTCATCCAAATAAACCACTACACATATGTAGAGAAGGTCTCGGAAGATATCATTAACGAATTCTTGAAAAACCGCGGGAGCATTACACAGGCCGAAAGGCATGACCAGGTACTCGTAGTGTCCATCCCGAGTGTTAAAGGCGGTTTTCCACTCGTCACCGGAGCGGATTCGGACTAAATTGTAAGCTCCGCGCAAGTCAAGTTTTGTAAAGATGCGGGCTCCTCGAAGACGGTCAAAGAGCTCGGGTATCAGAGGCAGAGGATACCTATTCTTGACTGTGATGTTGTTTAGCCCACGATAGTCTATACAAGGTCGTAGAGTACCATCTTTTTTCTTTACAAAGAAAAAACCTGCTCCTGCAGGGGAGGAAGATTTTCGGATGAATCCTTTTGCAAGATTTTCTTGAATATACTCGGACATGGACAGTTTCTGCAGCAGAGAGGGGGTAGATTCTTCCTCTTGGAGGAGAACAGCCGGGAAGGAGATCAATCGGACAGTCGTAGGAGCGATGTGGCGGGAGACTTTCAGCTTCCCTCTTGTCGAAGACATCAGCATACGACCAATAGGGTGAAGGTAGGCCGACCGGAACACAAGTGGATTGAGTAAGGAACACAGGACGCACAGAACGTAGACACCGATCATGGCAAGTAGGACCCCATCGCAGATCATCTCCGGATCGCCAATTAAGAGTGGGCTCATGAAGTCTGAGCCACGGAAGACCAAGCAAAAAGGCGTGGGAAAGACTCGGTAGAACATAAAAGGCAATTTTTTCATGATGAAGAGCGCCGATCTGTAGCTCAACTTCTTCTGTGACTAAAGAAATAGCATCCTGCAGAGGTCTTCCGTCCACTGATGCAACCAGGCGAGGGGAGTCCAACGAGATTACTGGGATGCGAAGCCTCCGAACCGCCTCAAGGCTGATAAAATTGCCTGCCGCGCCCGAATCCACATACGCGACCTCGGAGAAACGAACCTGGTTGGAAACAAGTAAAACTGAAAGAGTCAAAGGTTGAGAGGAGACAGGATCACCTAGGGAGGCCTCTCTTACCTGCCCTAGGCGGAGGAGTTTTCCGGCCTATCAGGACAACTGCGAAGCAAATGAGCGGCACTACCACAATAAAAACAGAGACCCTGGGTACGTCTCTCCTTACGGCGCTGCTCTGCCATCCTTAATCGATCTACCTGCATAGGTTCAGGGGCAGGAGAGGTAGAAGTAGTAGAGACAGAAACGCGAGGACTACTAGGCTGGCAAAAGGTGGAAGCAGAGGAATTAGGTCTCCTCTCTCTTGCGGACTCACGAGACCGCTCTTGGAAGCGGAGATCAATCCGAGTGGCGAGGGAGATAAGATCCTCGAGAGTAGTCGGAGTGTCACGTCCGGCAAGCTCATCTTTAATTCGGCTGGACAGACCCCGCCAGAAGGCACCCACTAGAGCCTCATTGTTCCACCCAAGCTCTGATGCCAAAGTCCGAAAACGGATGGCATATTGTCCGACGGATAAGGATCCCTGACGTAGATTAAAGAGGGACTCCGTAGTAGAGGCCAAACGTCCAGGTTCATCAAAGACCTTACGAAAGGTCTCGAGAAAATTCTCTAAATGGGAGACTACGGGATCATCACGTTCCCATAATGGATTAATCCAAGCTAGGGCCTCTCCTTCCAGATGAGATACAATAAATGCCATTTTGGCTCGATCAGAGGGGTACTGCTGGGGAAGAAGCTCAAAATGGAGACGGCATTGGTTCAAAAACCCTCTGCAGAGTTTAGGCTCGCCACCGTACCTAGGAGGTTTACCCAGACGAGGAGGGGGATGAGGAGTGGCAGAAGGGCCGGAGTCAAGAGGGGATGTTTGAGCAGAGGCAGAGGGAGCGGACTGTAAATTAAACAGGCGGTCATCAATCGACGCCATATAGCTCAGCATGCGGGACTGAGTATCTCGCTGCTGCGAGAGCTCCTGTTGGAGGCTAGTAAGCTGAGCGGCATTTACGGGATCAGCAGCTTGTAGAGAGGTTAAGCGTGACTCCATAGTTTTCATGAAAGCCATGATACGCTGCTGGTTGTCACGTAAATGGGCCAGTTCCTTCTGAGCCGAAAAAGAGGTACCTGCGGGGTCCATGGCCTGATTGTACTATTACGAGCAGGAACAAAACTAGAGTGGACCCTCTGGACCGTGGGGGAACTACCCCTGGGCGAGCGGACCTAGAGAGGAACCAACCCCTATACAGGGATCGTTTAGGAGCAAGCCCAGAGGTCACTTACCCACGGTGGAGTACCAAGAGGGACGGCTCCAGGAAGGAAGGCTGACCAGGCTGGAGAGGCGATAAGGCTGGGGATTGTGGAAAGCTGAGGAAACAAAAAGAACAGTAAGACTAGGGGAAGGGAAGGAGCAGGAACTGGAGGGGAGCAGGGAGCGAACCAAGAGACAAGGCAAGGAACCAAACGGAGAAGGTACACAGCTAGTAACGGAAGGGGCCAGACGCACAAGCAAAGGCTAATGACAATCAGGCACTGAGAAAGAGGTGAACCTGCCTTTTATAGCAGGAGCAAGAACAGGATAGGATGAGGGAAGGTCCCATGACCTCAGGGGGCGGTAGCTGGGAGGCTGGACCTTCGTCCAGGAGGGAAGCTAGAGTGCCTGCGCAGAGACAGGAAACCAGCTGAGGACCTGGACACCGGAAGTGCTGGGGAGGCAGAGGAGCGAGCAAATCGGGACGTAGCAGCGGTGGAATGAGAACGCAGGAGCGCAACGCTGGAGAGGTGAGAAGCGCGCCGCTGAGGAGTAGCAGTGGAGCGGGGATGCAGAGACGCAACGCTGGAGCGGTGAGAACCGCGCCGCAGGAGAGCGGCGTCTGTAACACTGAGCAATCGTGGGAGAAGAGCCTTGGTGAGAGAGGTAAAGAAGAACTCCAAGATCACTGTGGCTGAGCTTCAGAGATGCAGTAGGGTGATGGGAGAAAGTTCCACAAAGTCAACTCACTGCAGCCCTCCACCAGTGGGGCCTTTATGGCAAAGTGGCCTGACAGAAGCCTCTCCTCAGTGCAAGACATATGAAAGCCCGCATAGTTTGCTAAAAAACACATGAAAGATTTCCAGACAATGAGAAATAAGATTCTCTGGTCTGAGACTAAGGTAGACATTTTTGTTGATAATTCTAAGCGGTATGTGTGGATAAAACCAGGCACTGCTCATTGCCTGCCCTGTACAATCCCAACGTGCAACATGGTGGTGGCAGCATCAGGCTATGGGGTGTTTTTCAGCTGCAGGGACAGGACGACTGATTGCCATTGAAAGAAACATGAATGCTGCCAAGTACATAGATAACCTGGATGAAAACCTCTTCCAGAGTGCTCTGGACCTCAGTCTTGCCTGAAGGCTTACCTTCCAACAAGACAATGACCCTAAGCACACCGCTAAAATAACAAAGGAGTGGCTTCAGATCAACTACGACCATTCTTGACTGGCCCAGCCAGAGCTCTGACCTAAACCCAATTGAGCATCTCTGGAGAGACCTGAAAATGACTGTCCACCAACGTTCACTATCCAACCTAACTGGGGTGCAGAGTGTACTTTAATGAGAAAAAAATGAACTTTCTCTAGTCACCTTCTGCAACAGCATAGGAGGTTGTCTTCATGCCCTAATGGGGGACAGGAAGCACAAGAGGTTAAAAGCCCCTTCCACCTCCTACTTTCTTTCCTGTCTTTCTTGTCTTACTTTTGTCTTACTTGTCTTTTCTGTCCACCATGAGGCATGGAGATTTTATTTGGTATGATGCGTGGCTGGCGACTGCAGTTTACCTTGTATTTTTAGCTGGGCAGTGGTGGTCGTGGGCTCTGCCTTCCTCCTCCGTACTACACTCGTCTCCCCGTGTGGATTCTGGGACCTTCCTGTCCCCCCTGCGCCCCCACAGGGGGTAAAGCGAGCAAGTGATCCCCATGCCAGAGACCTCCCTGAGCTCTCTGGTCTTTCCTGCTCCTGCGCGCTCTGTTTGGTGACCCGGAAGTGACATACATCATCAAAGGGCGCGTGTCACTTCCGGGTCTTGCCTTTCATTCTGGAACGCATATACTTCTGGTTTCATCCTTTTGCGGCCTCCGGATAGCCAGGCAGCGTGCAGAGCATGCCGATGTTTGCGGAAGCCTGCTGCAGGAACCAGGAGGAGGAGGGGAACCTCGTTTGCGTTGAGAGCAGGGTTTATTTTCTATTTAAACCTGCCGGAAGACACCTCCAGGTAAGTATGGATAGTGCTTCCTGCCCTGCTCCTGCAGAGCCCAGCGCTGCCCCAGCCTCAATAAGTCTGTGTATGGGGTGGGTCATAGCCTAGGGTGCTGGGCATTGGGTTTAGTGATCCCTCTGCTTACAATTCTCTCCCTTTCTTTTAGGGAGACATGTCTGCCCATAAAGCCCCTGCTAAAAAGACTCTAAAATGTGCCATCTGTAATATGAAGCTTCCCTTGCTATGAGAGAAAAAGCTCTGTCAAGTGTGCACGGATAAAGTGGTTAGAGCCAAGTATCCCTCTCTCCTTGATGAAATCTGTATGCTGGTTAAACAGGAGGTTCAGTCCTCTCTAGCCTCCTTGACCCCTCCCTCTTCCCCACCTCCTTCTCCGGGACCATTCCCCTCTAAAAAGAGAAAGATCCAGATTGAGGACTCCAACTAAGAGTCTGAGCACTCTTATGATTCATCTTCAGGGAAGTGGAATGATTCTACAGCCCCTAGGGTTTCGGAGACTAGGAAATATTTTTTCTCCTCGGAGTATATAGAGGAGTTGGTGAATGCAGTGCGTAGCACTATGGGGTTAGAGTCCCCCAGTCTATTCAGGATCAAATGTTTCGGGGAGTAAATACAGGAGGCCAGATTGGGTTTCCGGTGCTTAAAAACATCCTGGATATGATCTCCCAGGAATGGGAGCTTCCAGAAAAATGCCTGAGTACCCCCTCAGAATTTAAACAAAAATTTCCTTTGGAGGGTGACTCACCTAGATGGGATGTCCCTAAGGTGGAAGTTCAGGTGGCGAGAGTGGCTAAACAGACTGCACTTCCCTTCGAAGATTCATCACAGCTTAAAGATCCGATGGATAGGACGATAGTCTCCTGAAAAAATCTTGGGAAACCTCCACCTCTGCCCTAAAATCCAACATGGCTTCTACTTGTGTTGCTAGATCCCTCTTCCGATGGCTGGAGGAGTTGGAAAATCACTTCTCTCAGGGTACCTCAAGGGGGGAATTGTTGACTCCCTGCCTATTCTCGAATGGCCTACCGCCTTCCTGACCGACACATCTATGGAATCGATTTGTATCGCTACCAGGTCCCTGGTTCAGTCTAACTCCGCCAGAAGGGCCCTATGGCTAAAAATGTGGAATGGGGATGTCACCTCTAATATCAAATTATGTTCCATCCCCTTTAAAGGGAATCTGTCACCCCGTTTTTTCGATATGAGATAAAAATATCGTTCAATAGGGCCTGAGCTCTGCTTTACATTAGTACCTTATTATCCCCTGATTCCCCACCATTGCAGAAAAAATACCTTAGTAATGTCGCTGTTTTCGGCTGTCAATCACCCCGGTCCCATGGGCGGGGCTTAATCACCGATTCTCCCCACCTCCGGCTTTTCACTAAGAAACTTCTTCCCAGCGTTGGCGTTGTATTTAGCGCCTGCGCATTAGTGTCATCTCGCGCCTGCGCAGTATGCTTTGCCCAACTATGGGCAAAGCATACAACACATTATTGCGCATGCGCCGGCTTTTCACTGTAACCTGTGTGCCCCGGAAGTCTGGATATGCTAATTGTGTTGTCCTGGATGTCAGAAAACTTTGCCCGTTCAGGACATAACGCCGTAACCCACTGCTAGCGTAAGTTTTCTGACAAAATCGCTAATCTATCAATCTATTTCTTTACATCTATCTATCTCATTCTATCTATCTCATTCTATCTTTCTAACTTTCTAATTCCTTCTTTCTATCTATCTTACTCATCTAAGAGCAGAGTACATGCGACATGCACCCTGCGACGTGATATACGACATGCGACATAGGACATGCACCCTGCGACATGCACCCTGCGGCATAGTACATTCACCCTGCGACATTCACCCTGCGACATGCACCCTGAGACATACGACATGCGACATGCACCCTGCAACATGCGACATAGTACATGCACCCTGCGACATGCGACATAGTACATGCACCCTGCGACATGCGACATAGTACATGCACCATGCGACATAGTACATGCACCCTGCGACATGCGACATAGTACATGCACCCTGCGACATGCGACATAGTACATGCACCCTGCGACATGCGACATAGTACATGCACCCTGCGACATAGTACATGCACCCTGCGACATTCACCCTGCGCCATGCACCCTGCGACATTCACCCTGCGCCATGCAACATGCCACATGTGACATGCTACATGTGACATGCAACATAGTACATTTGACATGCTACATGCAACATGCAACATACTGTACATACATAAAGAATATGCAACATACATAACCTACATACAGTACATACATACAGTACATTAAACATAAAGTACATACACACCATCACCTTGATCCTCGCAGCCAGTGTCACCTGTAACAAATAATAAAATAATAAACAAACACTATACTCCCTGATCCGCAGAAATCCAATTAAAACGAGTGTCCCTCGACGATCTCCCGTGGAGAGCAGCAGCATCCGCTGATGTGACCGCTCTCCAGGGGCTCCAGGAATACAATGATGGAAGGTATCCTTCCACAATGTATTCCCTGCAATGTATTCCTACGCCCCTGTGAGGAAATAGTCCCTAGTCTCACTTCTGGCACTGCTGTGTGGGAAAAATCACAGGCAGCTTTGCCATAAAGTGAGACTCTGAGCTAAGGTAACCTCAGTGATACACAGCAAGAGCCATTGTCTCTTGTTAGTGTGTCACTTGAGGTCTATAGAGCAGTGACATCACCCGATGTCACTGTTCTACAGTATAGGGGAGATCGTTGTGGGACACTCGTTATTAATTGGACTATGGCGGAAAGTAAGTATACGGTTTGTTTATTATTTTTACTTTTTCTTGCAGGCGCTCGAGAATGGTAAGTATGGTGAAATTAAGAATAATAAAATACTTTTTTTCTGGCTGTGTCTTTATTTTTATTTTTTTACACTTTCACTACAATAGGATTAGTAATGGATAGGCGTCTTATTGACGCCTCTCCATAATTAACTAGGCTTAATGTCACCTTACAGTAGCAAGGTGAAATTAACCTCTTATTACCCCATATCCCACCGCTACTCGGGAGTGGGAAGAGAGGGGCTAAGTGCCGGAATTGGCGCATCTTCCAGATGTGCCATTTCTGGGGTGGCTGCGGGCTGGTATTTGTAGGGGGGGGGGGCAAATATCCATGGCCCCTCTCTAAGCTATGAATATCAGCCCGCAGCTGTCTGTGTAGGCTTTCTGGCTATAAAATATAGGGGGACCCCCATTTTTTTATTTGGGGTCCTGCCAGCAAATGCTGCGGCCTGATATTCATAGCCTGGGAGGGGCCATGGGTATTACCGCTCCCCAGGCTACAAATATTGGCCCCCAGCCGTCGGCTTTCCCCCTCTGGCGCAGAAAATTGCGCGGGAGCTCACGTCATTTTTTTAAATGTTTTTATGTTAAAAACTTTCTTACTAAACATGTGCCTTGTTATTATAGATCTATGCATAATCTATCTATAGATATATTGTTGTCAATAGATATATCTATAGAAACATATATATATATCCATATATCTATCTAACTATCCATACATCTTGAAATGGGGTCTACCGTGCTGGAGTATCTCTTTCAGTACCACCCCGTGTTTCAGGAGGTCCACTCTGCTTTGGCTGGAGTCTGAATGAAGGACGCTGGCTGTAATTGCTTGGTTACATGGGCGCATATAAAAGATCACTGCTTCTCCACGTATTTCCAGTGTGATAACACTTTACTCACAGGACACAGAATATATCACAGAGATACAGAGGGCAGGCCAATTGAAAAGCGGCAGGCCAGACATACATTGCAATAGCTGCAGGTGGCCGCAGCCTGCCGATATTTACTGTGTCCTGTGAGTAAAGTGTTGTCAGACTGGAAATACGTGGAGAAGCAGTGATCTTTTATATGCGCCCATGTAACCAAGCAATTCCAGCCAAAGCAGAGTGGAACTCCTGAAACAAGGGGTGGTACTGAAAGAGGTACTCCAGCACGGTAGACCCCGTTACACTGGTGGCAGCAGTGGGATGATGCATTAGGGACATGCATCTCACATGGAACCTATTATACATACATATAACTGCACAACATATTCTGGGTGCTGAGGGGTTCCGTAACACATAACACGGCTCCCCTTTTCAGCGACGCGATCGGCATACACAGTCTGATCCTTAACGGATCGGTTTGGGATGACCGAAGTTTATGGGGTTGATACAAGTTCCGTTTGTCGACTTAGTCCATCGGCGTTACCGTTTTGTTTGCCGGGTCTGTAGTGGATGGTGAAGTCCAGAGGTTGTAGGGCTAAACTCCACCGCAGTTATCTGGCGGTGTCTCCGGAGACCCGATTAAGCCAGACTAGGGGATTATGGTCCGATAGGAGGGAAAACTGTCGTCCATACAAATATGGTTGCAACTTTGAGTGCCCATACTACCGCCAGGCACTCCTTCTCGATGGCCGCATAGCTTACTTCACGGGGCAGTAGTTTCCATCTCATGTAAGCTACTGGGTGTTCTTGGCCGTCTGGCCCGACTTGGCTCAGTACTGCCCCCAATCCAAACATAGAAGAGTCTGTGTGAACAAGGAAACTTAGTTGGATCGGGTGTGGCCAATACAGGGGTATTGGTGAGGGTGTCCTTTAGCTGGCGGAAGGCTTCCACACACTCTGGGGTTCAGGTTACCTGGCGGGGTTGGTTCTTACGGGTCAGATCAGTGATGGACTTGGCTACGCTGCCATAATTGGGAACGAATTTCCTGTAATACCCCGCTGTCCCTAGAAACGCCATGACCTGGGTTTTAGTGCGTGGGGTGGGCCATTTGGCTATGGCATCAATCTTGGCTGGTTCTGGTCTCTGTTTCCCACTTCCCACACTAAATACTTAACCTCTGCTTTGCCCACGTGACACTTGTTTGGGTTCAGGGTGATTCCAGCCTTGTGGATCCTGTCCAATACTGTCTCTAGGTCAGGGGTGTCAAACTGCATTCCTCGAGGGCCGCAAACAGGTCATGTTTTCAGGATTTCCTTGTATTGCACAGGTGATAATTTAACCACCTGCACAGATAATGATTCCTGCTCCTTGTGCAATGCTAAGGAAATCTTGAAAACACGCATGGTTTGAGGCCCTCGAGGAATGCAGTTTGACACCCCTGCTCTAGGTGATTTAGATGCTCTTCTCATGTCGCGCTGTAGATGGCGATGTCATCCAGGTAGGCACAAGCATAGTCCTGGAGACCATCCAGAAGCCGGTCAGCCAGCCTCTGGAATGTCGCCGGGGTTATTCTTCATCCTGAATGGCATAACTCGAAACTGGAATAAGCCGAACGGGGTGACAAATGCCGACTTGGGAATAGCGTCAGGACTAAGGGGAATCTGCCTGTAGCCTTTGCATAGATCGATGGTGGTCAAATACTTTGCCCCCGCCAGCCGGTCTAACAACTCATCCACCCGCAGCATGGGATACGCATCCGTCACAGTTTTTTCATTGAGCTTACGATAGTCTACACAAAACCGTGTAGTCCCATCCTTCTTGGGCACTAACACTACGGGGGATGCCCAGGGACTATCTGACTCTTCAATGACCCCTAAACGCAACATCTCTTGTATCTCTTGTCGCATCCCTTCTCGTACAGACTCAGGGATGTGGAAGGGGGGTTGTCGCAGGGGGGTCTGATTCTGGGTCTCAACCTTGTATTGTGCCAGGCGAGTGTACCCTGGTCTCCCCGAAAACATCCTCTGTCGCTGCTTCAACAACGCCTCTGCCTGCTGTCTCTCCCTGGGACCTAGGTCTTCACCCAAGTGTACCTGGTCCCATGTTTTAGACAGAGTCCTTTCCCCTAAGACATCAGGCAAGGGAAGTCCGGCTAAATCCTCTGCTTCAGGTGCACAGATGGCCACTACCTCTTCAGGGCGCTCCCGGTAGGGCTTCAGCATATTCACGTGGAACATGCGGATAACCCTGGGGTCGTCAAAATCGGCGACATTATAGGTGGTGTCGGCTATTTTCCCCACTACCTGGTAGGGCCCCTGCCATGCAGCTTCAAACTTGTTCTGCCTAGTGGGCTCTAACACCAGGACCTTCTGTCCTATTTCCAAGGTGCGTTCTCTGGCCCTCCGATCGTACCATACTTGCTGGCTCCGCTGGGCCACCTGCATGTTCCCACGTACAGCCTGGGTCAGCTCCTGTAGGCGGTCTCGGAATTCCAACACATAGGGTACAATAGGTACCCCTTCTATGATGCCCTCCCCTTCCCAGTATTCTAGCACTAAGTCTAGGGGTCCCCTTACCCGCCTCCCGTATACCAGTTCGAACGGGGAGAACCCCGTGAATTCTTGGGGCACCTGTCGATAGGCAAACAGGTGGTGTGGCAAGAATTTCTCCCAGTCCCTATAGGTCCTGGTAAAAGTCCCAATGAGTTGTTTCATCGTTCCGTTAAAGCGTTCACACAACCCATTGGTTTGCGGGTGGTACGGGGCGCTTCTAATCGACTTTACGCCACACAGCTTCCACAGTTGGTTGGTCACCTCTGCTGTAAACTGGGTACCCTGGTCCGAGATAATCTCCCGGGGAAATCCAACCCGTGAGAAAACCTGGAGCAGGGCAGCCTCCACCGTCTCTGCCAGTATGTTAGGTAACGCAACCGCCTCTGGATACCGTGTGGCTTAATCTACCACTGTCAATATATACCTTTTCCCTACACGTATTCCCATAGCCAGTGTGATGCAGCGATGTCCTTGCTGTGCAGTGAGTAGGCAGTGACCCATATAAAGTTCAAAATAAGTCTTTCATAGCATACTCACACACCGGACAAATAAGCAAACAAGTCCTTCGGTATGCAGCCAGGAAAAGTAAAGACAGTCCACAATCTGTTGCCATGAACGTATTACACCACCGTGTACGCTGGGGTGTCAGGCTTTTCAGGCTCTGCCTGGCCCGTGTTGCTCCACACGGAAAGAGCTCCTCATAAGCCTCCTGCTAGGTCTGACTCCCAGAACCAAAACTAACACACCCAAACTCTTTGCAGGGTTTTTTTTTCTTTCCTCCAGATTCTATGGCCATGGGCCACTATAAGATCTGGGCTGGAGGAAACGGACCGGCCCCACTACCTTCCTGCAGTCCGTTTCAAAAATAAAAGCCCATACCTGGTTTCCCTGAATGATTTCTGGGTCAAATAACTTGATCCAGTTCACACTCACTTTTATTCTTCCCTGTGGCTCACAGGCAAACCTGCTGTTAGCACAGGGCACTCCAGCGGATCTAATATGCTTCTAAGCACATCCTGGGGGATACATAGCGACCCTCGCATATGACACCGGTCACTGCCTTACACCAGACACATTTCTTGGGCCACCCCAGCTGAATTTATTAAGGAGTTACTTGAGGATCCTTCATTGGAGGGATATCGTGGGAAGGCACAGGAGGGGAGGGGGTACTGGAAGGGGAACAGTTTGTATGGAAGCAGGGACTCCTCTACCGCAGAGGTCCCCAACCGCCGGTCCGCGGACCAGGACCGGGCGGTTGGGGTTTTTCAGCCGGTCCGCGGCGCCCCTGTTCTACGGTCACGTGGGACCGCTCATTAGAGAAATGAATAGGCTGCTCCACCTCCCATAGGGGCGGAGCCGCCTATTCATTTCTCTAATGAACCGGTGCCGGTGACCGCTGATAGAGGAAGAGGCTGCGGCACCGAAGACAGGCAGGGGGAAGGAGCGGGACGCCGGGAGCAGGTAAGTATGACATATTCACCTATCCTCGTTCCACACGCCGGGCACTGTCTCCATCTTCCCGGCGTCTCTCTCTCCTCACTGACTGTGCAGGTCAGAGGGCGCGATGACGCATATAGTGTGCGCGGCGCCCTCTGCCTGATCAGTCAGTGCGGAGAGACGCCGGGAAGATGGCGCCGAGGAGCTGCAAGAGAGGTGAGTATGTGTTTTATTATTTTTATTGCAGCAGCAGCAGCTATGGGGCAATAATGGACGGTGCAGAGCACTGTATGGCACAGCTATGGGGCAATAATGGTGCAGAGCACTATATGGCACAGCTATGGGGCAATAATGGTGCAGAGCACTATATGGCACAGCTATGGGGCAATGGTGCAGAGCACTATATGGCACAGCTATGGGGCAATAATGGTGCAGAGCACTATATGGCACAGCTATGGGGCAATAATGGTGCAGAGCACTATATGGCACAGCTATGGGGCAATGGTGCAGAGCACTATATGGCACAGCTATGGGGCAATAATGGTGCAGAGCACTGTATGGCACAGCTATGGGGCAATAATGAACGGTGCAGAGCACTATATGGCACAGCTATGGGGCAATAATGGTGCAGAGCACTGTATGGCACAGCTATGGGGCAATTATGAACGGTGCAGAGCACTATATGGCACAGCTATGGGGCAATAATAAACGGTGCAGAGCACTGTATGGCACAGCTATGGGGCAATAATAAACAGTGCAGAGCACTATATGGCACAGCTATGGGGCAATAATAAAAAGTGCAGAGCACTGTATGGCACAGCTATGGGGCAATAATGGTGCAGAGCACCAGGGAAACAAGCATGGTGCTCCCACTCATTCTGAACCTATGGTAAGTTGAATCACATTCTCATTATAAATGTCATAATTATATGATAAGTATGCACTAAGCTCCATCCCTCCATAACCCCACCCCCATATGACCAAAGCCCCGCCCCTGCCCCACCCCCACCGGGCCATGGAAAACTGGTCTTGCTTAAAGCCGGTCCCTGGTGCAAAAAAGGTTGGGGACCTCTGCTCTACCGGATCACAGAGCAGCACCACACAGGGACGAGCCCCACTATAAAACGACAGCTGGTAGTTCCCAAGAAGTATAGGCAGGAGTTACTGCGAATCTCTCATGACACACCCTTGGCCGGGCACTTCGGCGTCAGTCACACCAGGCATCGTCTGACACAAAACTTCTTTTGGCCGGGGGTAACCTATGATGTTCGTCAGTACTGCCAGACCTGTGACAGTTGCCAGCACATTGGCAAGAGGGGAGATCGATGCAAGGCCAAATTACGCCCCCTCCCCATTGTGGAGGAACCATTTAGCCGAGTAGCGGTCGATCTGATATTACTGTGTCCTGTGAGTAAAGTGTTGTCAGACTGGAAATACGTGGAGAAGCAGTGATCTTTTATATGCGCCCATGTAACCAAGCAATTCCAGCCAGCGTCCTTCATTCAGACTCCAGCCAAAGCAGAGTGGACCTCCTGAAACACGGTGTGGTACTGAAAGAGGTACTCCAGCATGGTAGACCTCGTTACACTGGTGGCAGCAGTGGGATGATGCGTTAGGGACATGCATCTCACATGGAACCTATTATACCTACATATAACTGCACAACATATTCTGGGTGCTGAGGGGTTCCGTAACACGTAACACATCCATCCAGATATATCTAGAGATAGATCTATATATAGATAGGTCTACAGATCTACAGTATTTATTCATATATCTTTCTGTCTATCCATTTCATTCATTCTTTCTATCTATCGGTCTGTCTCTCTGTGTGTGTAATGGAGTGTGGGTTGGAGAGACGTAAAACAGGAGGTTGGACAATAATGAACTCCTAACATATTTTATTTTTTTTTTTAGTTTTAAAATTAGTAATGGGCGAACACTAAAATGCTAGGGTGCTCTTTGCTCGGGTCGAACAAATTGGAATACTCGGGTACTCGGCCAGAACAACGAGCCCAATGTAAGTCTATGGGAGACCCGAGTATTTTTACCACGATCCCCCCCCGAGGGTCCTTTTAAGGTCTAAAAACATCTGAAAATGATGGAAACCCTGCTCAAAAGACACAGTGACATCATGGGGATCTCCCCTGGAAGCATTCCTGACTCCTAGTTCCCAGCTTTAATAATTTTTTTCCGAGATTCATGCCATTTTTCCCGGTGCCACAAAAGACACATGAAAACGAAACCAAAACAGGTTTTGCTTGGAAATATGTCAAGGTACATCCTTTGCAGGTTAATGACTTGCCTGTAATTCCAAATATTTAACCCCAGACCGAAAATTTCCACTTAGGCTTAGTTCAGACGCTGCATTTTTGAAGCGTTTTTCAACTTTAACATTGCTTTCAACCACTACAAATGCATTCACTGGGAAATGTCATTGTAACATTTACTAAACTCTAGCTGGCCATGTGGTGTGTGATACAAAACAGACCCATCTTGTTTCATTTATGAAGGAGGGACTCTTAAAGTCACAGAGCCTATTTTTACTGGTGCATCAGGCGGCATTAATCTTCTTAAAGGGCCATTATGAAATGGTGGGTCTCCTAAGCTGTTGTAGCCTATGCTGTGAGTGGATGGGCTGCCAAGAATTAAAACGCACCACAATACCCCTTTCATAAGATGTCCAGGGGGGACACCTGAAAAAGTGTTGCATTGAATTCAAGGCCTGCCCTGCTACCATTTCATATACACCCCAATAAGCCTTTGAACCCACATACTGGATGGGCCCAAGAAAATCCACTTCACAATATGCATTTTGCGCTCCATACTCCTTTGTTTTATACATTGGCAGGAAGGCGAGCCCTGCTGCCTAGTCATATGCACCCCATTAGGCCTTGGAACCCACATACTGGATGGGCCCAGGAAAATTCACTCATATTTTTTAATGGTATGATGGTTCCCTCTTTGCACAATTATTTACAGGAGAATTTGGCAATTTTATTTGACATGTTTTTAACCCTAAGGTTCAGATACGGCTTTTAAAAAAGGCAAATACTTGCAATACAAGGCAATTTTATTGCAAACTACAAAATTCAAGGAATAGTATGATTGAATAGTGTGAGTGCGTACACTTTTGTATGTGTTAACATATACAGGTTGTGGAGAAACGGGGTCAGTGGGCAATACACTACACAGACAACACAGGGTTAAGGTAAAACAGTGTGGCAATACTTTATTGAATCACAACACACAATAGCACACAGAACAATCCCACCATGGCTGGAATTGTTTGGTTACATGGGCCCATATAAAATATCACTGCGTCTCCACGTATTTCCAGTATGACATGATGTCAGAGCTCCCAGGGTCACATGGGCGCATATAAAAGATCACTGCGTCTCCATGTATTTCCAGTATGACATGATGTCAGAGCTCCCAGGGTCGCTACTCCATCTGTGGATGAACGCACAGAGAAGAGGTAAAGACAAGCATAGGGAGATGACCAAGAACTGTCCATAGAGTCCATACAAGGTCCAAAGCCAGTTGACACGATGTCAGAGCCACCTGTTTGTCAGAGCAAACAGTATGTTAGTTAGTATATCAGTGGGCAAGTCTGTCTTCTTGACCCACCAGACATAAACACTTAAATTAACAAGCCAATATACAGTTAAAAAGCCAGTTCTTTTGTTTTTGCAAAACATGGTTGTCTGGGAAATTAAGATACAATCTGGTTTCTTCACACCACCCAACAGACAAGAGAAAGGACTGCAGCCAATTCATCATGGCACCATCACGAGGGACACTGATCTATGATTCTATAGGAAACAATCTAGTGGTTTTCGGCTCCGGTTGGAAGGACACAGATCTGATCCAGTGACCATCTCTGAACCATGGATATGTTTGGAGAAAGCCAGGTATGGGACCCGCTGGTCGCCTGGTTCCATGGAGATGGTCAGATAAGCCAGGTGGTGACTCTCGTGTCAACTGGCTTTGGACCTTGTATGGACTCTATGGACAGTTTTTGGTCATCTCCCTATGCGTGTCGTTACCCCTTCTCTGTGCGTTCATCCACAGATGGAGTAGCGACCCTGGGAGCTCTGACATCATGTCATACTGGAAATACGTGGAGATGCAGTGATATTTTATATGCGCCCATGTAACCAAACAATTCCAGCCATGGTGGGATTGTTATTGTTTGCTATTGTGTGTTGTGGTTCAATAAAGTATTGCTACACTGTTTACCTTAACCCTGTGTTGTCTGTGTAGTATATTGCCCACGGGGAGATAAAGCGGGCGTTCAGTGGTATGAGCCGTGGTCCATGCAGTCTTGCTAAAGACAGCCGGGCCAGCGGACGAGAGCACCCACTGACCCCGTTTCTCCACAGGTGGTTTACAGAATGTCTGGCTGGTAGCTCTGTGTTCCTTCCATCTCCCAGGATGTGATCTCTGAGTCTTTTTCTACCCAAGGTATGTAAGCTATTTTTAGAATTACCCAGGGTCTTTCAGTCCAACATCAAGATAAGGTAAACAATGGTGATGGGATTAAGTAGCACTATTAGCATATAAGCACACAAAAATAAACAAAGCTTAACCCACTCAATGTACAGTCACTATTACAGACTTAGGGTACCGTCACACAGTACCATTTACATCGCTACGACGGCACGATTCGTGACATCGTAGCATCGTATGATTATCGCTCCAGCGTCGTAGACTGCGGTCACACGTTGCAATCACGGCGCTGGAGCGATGCCGAAGTCCCCGGGTAACCAGGGTAAACATCGGGTTACTAAGCGCAGGGCCGTGCTTAGTAACCCGATGTTTACCCTGGTTACCAGCGTAAACGTAAAAAAAAACAAACAGTACATACTTACATTCCGGTGTCTGTCCCCCGGCGTTCTGCTTCTCTCCACTGTGTAAGCGCCATAGCCGGAAAGCACAGCGGTGACGTCACCGCTGTGCTCGCTTTCCGGCTTGCCGGCGCTCACAGTGCAGAGAAGCTGAGACGCCGGAGGACAGACACCGGAATGTGAGTATGTACTGTTTGTTTTTTTACGTTTACGCTGGTAACCACGGTAAACATCGGGTTACTAAGCGCGGCCCTGCGCTTAGTTACCCGATGTTTACCCTGGTTACAAGCGAACACATCGCTGGATCGCTGTCACACACAACGATCCAGCGATGTCAGCGGGTGATCAAGCGACGAAAGAAAGTTCCATACGATCTGCTACGACGTACGATTCTCAGCAGGGTCCCTGATCGCTGCTGCGTGTCAGACACTGCGATATCGTATGGATATCGCTAGAACGTCACGAATCGTACCGTCATAGCGATCAAAATGGCACTGTGTGACGGTACCCTTACACAGTATGTTAGATAGTATATCAGTTGACAAGTCTGTCTTCTTGACCCACCAGACGTAAACACTTAAATTCACAAGCCAATATACAGATAAAAAGCCATTTCTTTTGGTTTTAAGGTACCATCACACTAAGCGACTTTGCAGCGAGAATGACGACGATCCGTGACGTTGCAGCGTCCTGGATAGCGATCTCATTGTGTTTGAAACGCAGCAGCAATCTGGATCCCGCTGTGATATCGCTGTTCGGAGCTAAAAGTCCAGAACTTTATTTCGTCGCTAGATCACCCGCTGTCATCGCTGGATCGGCGTGTGTGACGCCGATCCAGCGATGTGTTCACTTATAACCAGGGTAAATATCGGGTTACTAAGCGCAGGGCCGCGCTTAGTAACCCGATATTTACCCTGGTTACCATTGTAAAAATAAAAAAACAAACAGTACATACTCACATTCTGATGTCTGTCACGTCCCCCGGCGTCCACAGGGTTACGCGCTGCTGCTCAGAGCTTCCTGCACTGACTGTGTCAGCGCCGGCCGTAAAGCAGAGCACAGCGGTGACGTCACCGCTGTGCTCTGCTTTACTAGTCCGTATAGAGTCCTGAGTGTTGCCACTTGTGTAGCGGTTTCTTCCCCCACCGTTCAGTAGTCCCTGATGATGGGAGCGTCCTCCCCAAGGTCGCAAATCCCCTGTAGGGACCCGCCGCCGCAGCTCAGCGTAAGCCTCGGCCGATGGCGCCGCTGCCGGCGTAGCGATGTGTGTGGGGGGCGTGGTTAGATGGTGACGTCACCTATCCGTGTATGACGGACATGTGTAGGGGCCAATCCCGACGCGTTTCGAGGGAAACGTCCCTCTTCCTCAAGGTATGGCACCTGCACTGCCGCTGCACTTATATATCTAACCACGCTTCTGCAGCCTTGTGATCTCAGCAAAGGATAGTGTATTATGCTGATCAGCCCTACCTGATCTAACTTAGTATGACCGGTACAGCTGCTGTTTTGCAACTACTGTGCTGTGGGCATAATTATATAAAACTCTCAATAAGGGTATATATGTGTTCCTACTGTATAAGGTTAAAAACCCTCATCAACATATTTCTACAAAGATAAAATGATAATATATTCCCTCCACCATTTAAAAATCCAATCTTTATTTAGTGTCTGAATAAAATTAATAAATATATGCACATGTAAAAAACTTTTTCAATTTTAAAAATGTATATAGAGTCAAGGGCAACAGTATGCATGCATCCAAACGCACATATGCATACTTGTGAATACCTATAAAATTGCCACCCCAACAACTCCTAGTAGGACCCTGACAGCGAGCACTGGAGGGGAAGTGTCAAATAATGACCCCTCCCCACCATATACTGCACCGCCAGGAACCCACCCTAATGCAATTAAAATGCCTCAAATAATGTATATAAAATTTTCAAAAACTAGCAACATCCTAAAAACCTTAAAGGGCATATAGTTCAATTTCATGATTGAGTCCTTTGGGGACCAAAGTATCTAATATAAAAATCCATCTGGATTCAATGCGGGACATACTTTTGATGTAATCTCCTCCTCTTGGGTTTTTGGGTACCAATTGGATACCACAGAACGAAAACCTCTCAATTGAACACTTGTGTTTTTCCGCAAAATGCCGTGATAGGGGATGCCCTACAAAACCCTTCAGGATGTTATCCAGGTGCTCTTTAATCCTATCTCTAAGCCGTCTTTTTGTACGGCCCACGTACATTTTATCACATGGACATTTTATTATATATATAACACCCATCGAATGGCATGAAATGTTTTCCCTGAGGTGGAACTCCCTTGTTCTGTCCATGTTCCAAAATGATTCCTGCCGTATTGGTGGACGTCCCAAACGTAAGCAGCATGGGCACCTCCTGCAGTAAGTGAAACCCCCTTCCTTGATGTTCGGATTATTTTGCCTTTTTCCAATACAAAAACCCATTTTAGTGGTGGGTGCTAAAATATTTCCAATGTTCTTTACTTTTCGGTAAACAAATCTTGGTTTTGTTGGTAAAAGTTCTCCCACCACCTTGTCTTTTTGTAAAATGGGCCAGTATTTATTAATAATCCTCGAAAATCTTCCATGATTGACATGATACTGGGTAATCAATGGGATTTTTCCAATTTCTTCTGCCAAAGAAGTCCTCCCTTTATGTTCCTTGGTGCCATGGATCAGGTTGTGCCTTGGAATAATTTTGGCTTTCCGGCTTGCCTGCTCAAGGGAGGGGAGATCGTACCCCCTTTCTAAAAATTGCTTCTGTAGGGTTCTAGATTCAATATCAAAATCTATATCTCTCATACAATTACGTCTAATACGTATAAACTGGCTTTTTGGAATGGTACGAAGCCAAGCGGGAAGATGACAGCTATCCATCTGAATATAGCTATTGCAATTTACTTCTTTATGATGACATTTTGTGTATAAGATGTTATTTTCAACGAAGATATTCAGGTCCAGGAAGTTTACCTCTGTTGTACTAAAAGTGCCCGAAAATTCTAGACCATATGTGTTCTTATTAAGACCCCCTACAAATTCTTCCAGCTGTTGACGGGACCCTTCCCAAATGAACAATGAACAGGACATCGTCAATATAACGACGCCACATAATTAGACCTTCATGTAGCGACCCGTCCTGAAAGATAAATGACTCCTCCCACTTTCCGACATAAAATTGGCGTAACTTGGAGCAAATTTTGTCCCCATGGCTGTACCCCAGGTTTGTAAATAAAATTGACCGTTATATACAAAATAGTTATGTTGGAGGATGAACTTCATACCTTCCAAAATAAATGCCAATTGTGTGGGATTATACAGCTGGGACTTTATTAGGAAATATTCTGCAGATTCACACCCTTTTATTTGGTCAATCACCGTATAAAGGGACCTAATGTCCAAAGTACCCAGTATATACTTATCGGTCCACTCAATATTCTCTAAGGCCCTGATGTTGTCTTGGGTATCTTTGAGGTAGGCTGGAAGAGATGGAACACACTTCTGTAAGTGTGTATCCACATATTCTGAAAGGTTGGCCGTAAGGCAGTTTATACCTGATATAATGGGCCTCCCCGGTGGGCATTTGGAATCTTTATGTACTTTCGGGATATGATAAAATATAGCCAAACTGGGAGTTTTATTAAAAATAAAATGGTACTCCTTCTTATTCAAAATGCCTGCTACTTTCCCTTTGGTGGCTAACAAATTGAGTTTTTTAACAAAACGCGGAGTGGGGTCGCCCAGTAACTTCCTGTATGTGATCTCATCACTCAACAATCTCAGAGACTCCTCATGGTATCTACTATGGTCCATGATCACGATACTTCCCCCTTTGTCCGCATTACGGACCACAATATCATTATTCTCCTGGAGTTCCATAAGGGCATTTCTTTCCCTCCTAGTAAGGTTATACCGCCTATACTTAGGATTCCCTTGTTTCATTTTCCTAATGTCTGAGGTTACTAACGTTTCAAAAGTGTGAAAAGCCTGAGAATATTCGCTGATAGGATTGAACGTAGACGGATTCGCTAATGTTGTATGTATATGACTGTTTGGATTCTGTTGAGTCAGGTTGGATCCTGCCAATTCCTTTTTTTAAAAAATATTTCTTAAGGGCTAAATTGCGAAGAAATTTTTTAGTACAGACAAACATGCGAACTTAAATTGTAAATTTTTTGTGTTTGTTCACTCTCTTTTATATTTTTCTTTTTGGTGAGTTTCCTCCCCCCTCTCTTCCCACGTTTGGTTTTGTACCTCTGACCCGAAAAAATTTTTGATGCCCTCTCCGATTGAGTTTCAGGGTCCCTCCTTTTTTGGGGGGAACACCTTTGGACTGGGTCTTTTTTTGTGCCCATATCACTAGGTGCCCCCAAATTGGATGTGCTAATTCCATCATCTTTCTTTTCTTGTATGTTATTCTTAGACAGGGGCCTTCTATTTCCTTGTGTCTGCCTCTTAAAAATAGATGCAGAAGAATTATTAGCATAAGATGTTCCTGGCTCCTCGTTGGTCAATGCCAATTCTGTATATCTGTTCTTTAATGGAATATCAACATTTGTGATCATGCTTCCATTGATCCCTGGGGTAGTCAGCTGTGTGTCATCTAATGGATTTTCATTCTCACAGTTTCCTAATAGTGAACCTGGAGTTTCCTCTTGTGTGAACTGTTTTCTATAGGGTATGGGAGTATATTGAGTGAAATTTGAGTTTGTATACGTTGAAAATACTGCAGACACATTGAGAGGGGTAGTGGGTGAGTCTTCCATATATTCATCCAATACCACAAATTGTGTTTCCCTATATGTCTGATCGGGGATCTATGTTCGTACAGATTCTATATGTCCCTCACAATTGACTTCATCCCTTTCAAATTTTTTCAATTTTTTAGATCTTATCTCCCTTTCCTTTTCTTGTAATCTATTCGTGATGTTTGTTGCCAAATCTTGTATTTCTCCTACATGGTCATACCTTTTAAGCAATTCCAATTGCTACGTAATCTCGTTACCCACATGTTGCAAATGGATTTTACGTTTATCAATAATGAATTGAACTGCCCTTTTTGAAAAATTAAAAAACATGTCTTCCCATTCATGTTGTATGGATGGGTCACCAAAGTCCCCTGCCAAGGGTCTGTAAAACCTTAGGCCCTTGGGGACCTTGTTAGCCTCAAGGTATCTGTGACAAAACACTCCGGGATCGCCTTTGCTGGGGTCAAAGGTCACGTGGTTTGTGCATTGAACTCTGAGGCGATAGCAGGTTTCCAAGTTGACTGACCTCAAGTAAGGTTTATTAAAGTGAAAGCAAATACAGAAAACAAAACAAAAATAAATCCTAGCCTGTCCGGCGCTAACTAAACAAATACGTTCCTATCTAACAACTGGGGGGGCTTCTCCCTCCCAGCTAACATTACACAGATCATGAGCACAGCTCACACTCACGTTTGTCTCACACAGACAGGCATTCTGTGTGCCCCAGGCTGACACCTGAAACCTCCAGCTGGTCAGCCTTTATTCCTGCACTTATTAACCCCTCGGTATCCTGAAGATACTGAGCGGCCTAATTCACATAGGACAAATACCTGGGCGAAATATACCTGCCCCCGACTACCAGACCGACATGACTCTTACATATCCTCCCCCCCTGCTCAGACCACTCAGGTCGAGCAAGAATACTCTCGAAACAGTGTACTCGGGACAGGGCATCAGCGTTCCCCATCTACACCCCGGGGCGGTGCTCCACCGTGAAAGAGTAAGCCTGCAGGGCAAGGAACCACCGGGTTACCCGACTATTACGGTCCTTGTGGAGATGCATCCACTTGAGAGGGGCATGGTCCGTGACCAGCCTAAACTTCCTACCTGCCAGGTAATATTTGAGGGAGTCGAGAGCCCATTTGATGGCTAGGCACTCTTTTTCAATCACGGCATACCTCTGCTCATGTACATTCAGTTTCCGACTGAGGTAGAGGACCGGGTGTTCGACTCCGTCCCTTACCTGGAAAAGTACAGCTCCGACACTAGTATCAGAAGCATCAGTTTGCACCACAAACTCGCTGCTGAAATCAGGAGTCATTAGTACGGGCTGAGAGCACAAAGCCCGTTTCAGACTGTGGAAGGCCTCTTCAGCCGCTGAGGTCCATTTTACCATGACGGAATCCCTCCCTTTGGTAAGATCCGTCAAGGGGGTAGCCATGGCCGCAAAGTTGGGTATGAACCGGCGATAATAGCCGGCAATGCCCCGGAAAGCTTGTACTTGTTTCTTGTTCACTGGTTGCGGCCAGCCCTGAATTGCCTGTATTTTGTCGATCTGGGGTTTAACCACTCCTCTGCCAATCACGTAGCCCAAGTATCGGGCTTCTTCAAGGCCGATGTGACATTTCTTGGGGTTCACCGTTAAGCCTGCGTCTCTCAGGTCATCAATCACCGCCTGTACCTTCCGGAGGTGAGCTTCCCAGTCCACGCTGTAAATTATGATGTCGTCTAGGTAGGCAGAAGCGTACTGCCTGTGGGGCCTCAAGACTCGATCCATCAATCTCTGGAACGTTGCTGGGGCTCCGTGAAGTTCAAACGGCATGTAGATATACTGGAACAGCCCTTCCGGTGTAGCAAATGCCGTCTTCTCTCTGGCCGCCTCGGCCAGAGGGATCTGCCAGTACCCCTTTGTTAGATCCATTGTCGTAATGTATCGGGCTTTACCCAGCCGATCGATCAACTCATCGACCCGGGGCATAGGGTAGGCATCAAATTTAGAAACCGCATTCAGTTTCCTAAAGTCATTGCAAAACCGTATAGAGCCATCCGGCTTAGGTATCAACACGATTGGACTGGACCAGGCGCTGTGCGACTCTTCAATGACTCCTAAGTCCAACATTGCCTTCACCTCCCGGGAGACGGCTTCACGGCGTGCTTCCGGAATCCGGTACGGCTTCACATGAACTGTGACACCAGGCTCTGTGACAATCTCATGTTTCACTAGCCTAGTCTGGCCAGGTTTTTCCGAGAAAAACTGTTGGTTCTGTAACAAAAACTGCTTAACCTCAGATTTTTGTCGTTCAGAGAGAGTCTCGACAATCTGCACCTCCGGTACGGTAGGTGAGCAAACCGGACGGGGCAGATCCGCTGTTAGGGCAGCGCGGTCTTTCCAGGGTTTTATCAGATTCAAATGATAAATCTGTTCTGGTTTTCTCTTACCAGGCTGGTGCACTTTATAGTTCACTTCTCCAACTCGTTCCATGACCTCAAACGGGCCCTGCCATTTCGCCAGAAATTTACTATCCACCGTAGGGATTAGGATCAACACCCTATCCCCGGGTGCAAACGTACGGACCTTGGCGCCTCTATCATAACTTAGCCTCTGGGCTCCCTGGGCCTGTAACATATGTTCCCTAACAATGGGCATGACAGCAGCAATACGGTCCTGCATTTGCGTTACATGGTCTATCACCGTTTTAAAGGGAGTGACTTGACCTTCCCAGGTTTCTTTTGCGACGTCCAACAGTCCACGAGGACGACGGGCGTATAATAGCTCGAAAGGCGAGAACCCTGTGGAAGACTGGGGAACTTACCTAATGGCAAACAGCAAATAGGGTAACAAGTAATCCCAGTTCTTCCCATCTTTGTCTTTCGCCTTCCGGAGCATCTGTTTTAAGGTTTTATTGAACCGCTCAACCAACCCATCTGTTTGAGGGTGATAGACAGATGTACGCAAGGGATCTATTTGTAAGAGTCTGCAGAGCTCCTTCATTACCCTCGACATAAAGGCAGTCCCCTGGTCGGTGAGTATCTGTTTTGGAATTCCTACCCGACTAAATACTTGCACCAATTCTTTGACGATCGTTTTGGTAGCAGTGTTACGCAAAGGGATGGCTTCCGGGTAGCGAGTGGCATAGTCCATGATTGATGACAAGGATATATTGGTGCCCACGTGCGGACTGGGGAACGGGCCCAACCAAATCCATCCCAATTCTCTCAAAAGGGACCCCAATGATAGGGAGGGGTACCAAAGGACTACAGTACCGAGGTTTAGGTGCCGAGATTTGGCACTCTGGACAGGACTCACAATAGTTACGCACATCATTGTTTATTCCAGGCCACACAAAACAATGCAATATTCTTTCTGTGGTTTTTTTGTACCCCCAGATGTCCCCCCCCCCCCCCATTATATGTCCGTGGGCCAGGTCCAGTACCTTCCGCCGATAAGGTTTGGGTACCTCTAACTGCTGCACAGTGTCTTCCCCTTTTTTTTCTACCTGGTAGAGTAAATCATTTTCAAGAACCATGTACGGGTACGCTAGCCTAGTGTCAGGTTCTACTGGTACGCTATCTACCATTTTTACATTTTTCCTAGCCTGAGTCAGGGTAGGATCTTTCATTTGTTTGCTGTGGAATTCATCCAACTGGACTCCCAAATCTGGTAGGCAGGGTGCGGGATGGCTGTCTGCCTCCGCCTCTCGCTGAGTTTCCTCAGTTTCCTCAGTTTCCCCCGCCATAACTGAGAAGGGGTACTGAAGGTTAGATTCACTAATCTCCCCAGCAGCATCTTCCTGTGGGGTCTCCTCCAGGAGCTCGGGACCTCCAGGTAGCATGGGAGAAGATTCACGGTCACAACTACCGTGAAGGAGCAACTGATTCTCCCACAACTGCCAGAAATGGGGAAAATCCCTGCCCAGGATTATATCATGTAACAATGCGGGGACGAGTCCCACTTTGTGTTGCACAGATCCATAGGGAGTGGAGATACATATGACCGCTGTAGGATATGAGCAGGTGTCACCATGCTCACACGTTACAGAAAACTTGTCAGACGGACTAGTTGGACGTGCTATCAGACTGGCTTTCACTAGAGTCACCACACTTCCAGAGTCTAGTAACGCCACAACATTTTTCCCATCTACAGACAATTCACACAGATGTTTTACTGTATCAGTTTGACCCGCATTCACACTTACTAGCCGTGTAACCAAAGACATGCATTTCTTAGAGTCCGTAACGTCGCACTGCATGGGTTCAGTGGTAACAGGACAGTTCGCAGAAACATGGCCCTTCTCATGGCAACGGAAACACCTAACAAGCCCCCTATTGAAACCAGAGTCTGACACCCTTGATCTCGGGGTGCGAGCAGTCCCGTGTTCCTCCCCCACAGTCCCTGGAACAGTCTTACCGGTTCCACGAGGAGGAGGTACAGTTCGGGTAGTAGCGGTATCATCAGGAAGTCCTTCCGCCACGGAATAACGCTCCACCAAGTCCACCAGTTGATCCGCTGTCGCGGGATTTCCTTGGCTCACCCACTTTTTCAGCGCCGGTGGTAGTACTCTCAGGTACTTGTCCAGAACGACCCACTGGATTATCTCCGGAGTTGTCAGTACCTCGGGTTGCAGCCATTTCTTTATCAAGTAGATCAGGTCGAACATCTGCGATCGCGGCGGTTTATCTTGCTGATAGGTCCACTGATGTACCCTCTGTGCACGGACAGCCGTCGTCACACCCAGCCGGGCCAGGACCTCAGTTTTCAGCCTCTCAAAGTTCTGAGCGACTTCCGGGTCCAAGTCATGGTAAGCTTTTTGGGCCTCACCGGAGAGAAACGGAGCAATTAGATCGGCCCATCGTTCCTTCGGGCACTTCTCTCTCAACGCTGTCCGCTCAAACGTTGTCAGGTACGCCTCGACGTCATCTTCTGCGGTCAGCTTTTGCCAGTATTGACTCACATGGATCCTCCTGGACTCTGCTTCCGGGTCAACCTCAGGCATGCTCACCAAGCGTTGCGCCACCTGTTGGAGAAGCTGGCGGTCTGCAGCCGTCATGTCCAGTAACTCCTTCAGCTGTGCGGCCATCAAGCGATTAGCTTCCTGCTGTGCCGCAGTGGCCTGTACTAGGGCTTTCACCACGTCTTCCATACTGTCGCCTGTGCCACGCGTTGCCCGCAATTCTCCACCACAATGTGACAAAACACTCCGGGATCGCCTTTGCTGGGGTCAAAGGTCACGTGGTTTGTGCATTGAACTCTGAGGCGACAGCAGGTTTCCAAGTTGACTGACCTCAAGTCAGGTTTATTTAAGTGAAAGCAAATACAGAAAACAAAACATAAAAATAAATCCTAGCCTGTCCGGCGCTAACTAAACAAATACGTTCCTATCTAACAACTGGGGGGGCTTCTCCCTCCCAGCTAACATTACACAGATCATGAGCACAGCTCACACTCACGTTTGTCTCACACAGACAGGCATTCTGTGTGCCCCAGGCTGACACCTGAAACCTCCAGCTGGTCAGCCTTTATTCCTGCACTTATTAACCCCTCGGTATCCTGAAGATACTGAGCGGCCTAATTCACATAGGACAAATACCTGGGCGAGATATACCTGCCCCCGACTACCAGACCCACATGACTCTTACATATCTCTCTAGGGAGGCAATCTCCCAAAGGTCTCTCATTTCATTATATAACAATTTCTCTAGAGACCTTAGGAGACCTCTCCCTTTGTCGAGATCCGTATTGGGGGCCTGGGTATGTGTAATGTGCTCCTTAATCAATTTTAAACGGAGATCCCTGTCTTTCCATAAACAGGAAGTGGCCATGTGTGAAGCTGCTTGAAGTGATACTTGCACACCTAAAAACAAACCTGAAAGTGGTATATTTGTGGATCACAGAGGCGCTAGACACGTGTGCCTAAGAGAGCAGCAGCAGGCAAACCAGCCAGTAGGTGTGTACAACTGCCCAAAAATAATCAAAGTAACAACAAAGGTTGCCGCGCTGCGAGGCACTTACTAGTCCGTATAGAGTCCTGAGTGTTGCCACTTGTGTAGCGGTTTCTTCCCCCACCGTTCAGTAGTCCCTGATGATGGGAGCGTCCTCCCCAAGGTCGCAAATCCCCTGTAGGGACCCGCCGCCGCAGCTCAGCGGAAGCCTCGGCCGATGGCGCCGCTGCCGGCGTAGCGAGGTGTGCGGGGGGCGTGGTTAGATGGTGACGTCACCTATCCGTGTATGACGGATGTGTGTAGGGGCCAAACCCAACGCGTTTTGCCATGGCACCAAGGAACGTAAAGGGAGGACTTCTTTGGCAGAAGAAATTTGAAAAATCCCATTGATTACCCAGTATCATGTCAATCATGGAAGATTTTCGAGGATTATTAATAAATACTGGCCCATTTTACAAAAAGACAAGGTGGTGGGAGAACTTTTACCAACAAAACCAAGATTTGTTTACCGAAAAGTAAAGAACATTGGAAATATTTTAGCACCCACCACTAAAATGGGTTTTTGTATTGGAAAAAGGCAAAATAATCTGAACATCAAGGAAGGGGGTTTCACTTACTGCAGGAGGTGCCCATGCTGCTTACGTTTGGGACGTCCAACAATACTGCAGGAATCATTTTGGAACATGGACAGAACCAGGGAGTTCCACCTCAGGGAAAACATTTCATGCCATTCGATGGGTGTTATATATATATAATAAAATGTCCATGTGATAAAATGTACGTGGGCTGTACAAAAAGACGGCTTAGAGATAGGATTAAAGAGCACCTGGATAACATCCTGAAGGGTTTTGTAGGGCATCCCCTATCACGGCATTTTGCGGAAAAACACAAGTGTTCAATTGAGAGTTTTTCGTTCTGTGGTATCCAATTGGTACCCAAAAACCCAAGAGGAGGAGATTACATCAAAAGTATGTCCCGCATTGAATCCAGATGGATTTTTACATTAGATACTTTGGTCCCCAAAGGACTCAATCATGAAATTGAACTATATGCCCTTTAAGGTTTTTAGGATGTTGCTAGTTTTTGAAAATTTTATATACATTATTTGAGGCATTTTAATTGCATTAGGGTGGGTTCCTGGCGGTGCAGTATATGGTGGGGAGGGGTCATTATTTGACACTTCCCCTCCAGTGCTCGCTGTCAGGGTCCTACTAGGAGTTGTTGGGGTGGCAATTTTATAGGTATTCACAAGTATGCATATGTGCGTTTGGATGCATGCATACTGTTGCCCTTGACTCTATATACATTTTTAAAATTGAAAAAGTTTTTTACATGTGCATATATTTATTAATTTTATTCAGACACTAAATAAAGATTGGATTTTTAAATGGTGGAGGGAATATATTATCATTTTATCTTTGTAGAAATATGTTGATGAGGGTTTTTAACCTTATACAGTAGGAACACATATATACCCTTATTGAGAGTTTTATATAGTTATGCCCACAGCACAGTAGTTGCAAAACAGCAGCCGTACCGGTCATACTAAGTTAGATCAGGTACGGGCTGATCAGCATAATACACTATCCTTTGCTGAGATCACAAGGCTGCAGAAGCGTGGTTAGATATATAAGTGCAGCGGCAGTGCAGGTGCCATACCTTGAGGAAGAGGGACGTTTCCCTCGAAACGCGTCTGGATAGGCCCCTACACACGTCCGTCATACACGGATAGGTGACGTCACCATCTAACCACGCCCCCCATACACCTCGCTACGCCGGCAGCGGCGCCATCGGCCGAGGCTTCAGCTGAGCTGCGGCGGCGGGTCCCTACAGGAGATTTGCGACCTTGGGGAGGACGCTCCCATCATCAGGGACTACTGAACGGTGGGGGAAGAAACCGCTACACAAGTGGCAACACTCAGGACTCTATACGGACTAGTAAGTGCCTCGCAGCGCGGCAACCTTTGTTGTTACTTTAAGTACATATAAGGATTAAATAAATATAGTGATTACGTATATATGAAGACTAACTACATACAGTTAAGTTATATCATCACCAAGAGGCTTTTAAACATCATCCGTCTGGAATATCAGAGAAGCAACACCAAGGCAGAGAACCCCCTGGGAGATAACCTACATTGCATGGGCATCCCCAATTATGCAAGTATCAGCACACTACACATGTACAGGTACCCCAGTTTTGGCATTTGTCTTAGTCATGTTTCTCTGGTCTTATATAGTGAATAACACTATGTAGTAACTTTAGTTTCACCCACACCTTCAAATGGTCACTATTCCAGGTTGGATGAAACTGAGATATCATGGAGTAATCAGACGAGGGTCCATAACCCCTAGAAATTAAAAGCCACAAGGATTTAGATCAAACCACCAGCAGCATAGTTTCAGTAAACCTTAATGTTTTACAATGACAAACAGCAAACATATATAGGCTTAGAACTGTTTGTGAAGTGAATAAACAAACATTTATCAAGATTGTGTCACTATGAGCATTGTCTGTCACATCTCTAAATGTTTTGCAAGAAATGCATCTATGTAATTGAAATACTGTATACCGAATGCATTCAGACAATCTTGTTCACAAATTGCCATTTGTATATTCTCCATTTGTACATTTGAGGCAGTCAAAGTTAAAGAAGTTGTCCACTATTATAACCTTTTTTTTTTTTTTTTTTTTCATAAATCTTGCTATTATGTGCCACTGAAAACATCTACTGTGTTTATTTTAGCAATATTACTTTTTATCATGCTGTAGCAGCACATCTTTAGTGCTGGATCCAGCTCTCATGGGGTTAATCGACAACTTCCTTTCTCCTGACTTACTGTGCTCTAATACTACAAGTTCCATGATGCATTGCACTCGCCTGTAACTCTGCACCTGGCACACCCACTCCAAAACACACCCCAACCCCTCCCTCCTCTTCAAAAAGATTTGTGATGTAATTTCTGTCCAACCTCCTCTTTTACATTTGTCCAACCCACATTCCATTACACACAGATAGATGGATGGATGGATAGATAGATACAGATATATCTATGTCTATTTCCATAGATATGTCCATATCCATGTTTCTAAACCCCTTCACCCCTGGAGCTTTTTCGTTTATCGCTCCCCTTGTCTCCAGAGCCATAATTTTTCCATCAATATGGCCATGTGGGGGCTTATTTTTTGCGGGACAAGTTCTACTTTTGAACGACATCATTGGTTTTACCATGTCGTGTAAAAGAAAATGTGAAAAAATTCAAAGTGCAATGAAATTGCAAAAAAATTGCAAATCCCAAACTTGTTTTTTGCTTGGCTTTTTTGCTAGGTTCACTAAATGCTAAAGCTGTGCACACATTGCGGATCTGATTGCAGATCCGCAACGTTTTTTGCCGCACTGAATTGCATCAAATACGCAGTGTAGTGCACAACCAATGTAAGTCTATGGGAGCCGCAGACTTGTTGTGCACATGCTGCTGAAAAAGCCGCACCGAAACGCAGCTTATTTTTCTCGCAGCATGTCACTTCTTTTGTGCGAAACTGCAGCGTTTAGACTTTCATTGAGTCAGGCACATCCGTAGCAAAACCGCAGATGTAAAAAAGATCTGCAGTTTTGCTGCGGATGTGGGTCCGAGAGACGCTGCAGCTCGGGAGGATGGTAGTGTGTGGGCGGTGACGGTGTGCGTGTATGTGTGTGCGGTCGGGGGGTCGGGGTTTGCGGGCTGTAAGGATGTGTGCGGCGCTGTGCGGGACTGTTCAGGTGTGTGCGGGGTCTGCGGGCTGTTCGGATGTGTGCGGGACTGTTCAGGTGTGTGCGGGGTCTGCGGGCTGTTCGGATGTGTGCGGGACTGTTCAGATGTGTACAGCCCTGTGCGGGACTGTTCGGGTGTGTGCGGGACTGTTCAGGTGTGTGTGGGACTGTGCAGGGGGTCTTTTGGGTGTGTGTGTGCAGGCATCATCCGATGGGACTACAAGTACGCAGCATCCAATCTGCAGCTCATTCGGATGTAATCCGGACAGTGGACACACACCCTACGCTATCCATACATCTATCAATAGATATATCTATCCAGACACATCTACAGATAGATGATAGATGAAATGGATAGACAGATCTACATATAGATAGATCTATATATGCATACATCTATCTATTTATATATCTATCTGTCTATCGGTGTGTTTAATGGAGTGTGGGTTGGACAAATGTAAAAGAGGAGGTTGGACAATAATGACATCACAAATCTTTTTCTTTTGTTCAATAATACATCTTTATTTAGCTTTCAAAAATGCACCAAAACGCCTAAAAACCGTGCAAAAACCGGACCAAAAGCGAATTAAAAAATGCATCAAAACCGTGCAAAAAAACTGCATAAAATACGTATCAAAACTGAAAAAAAAACCGCATCAAAACTGCATCAAAACCGCACCAAAATTGCATCAACACTGCACCAAAACCGCACCAAAAACTGCATCAAAACTGCGCCAAAACCGCACCAAAAACTGCATCTAAACCGCACCAAAAACTCCATCAAAACCGCACCAAAAACTGCATCAAAACCGCACCAAAACTGCACCAGGTTTTGATTTAGTTTTTGGTGCAGTTTTGATGCAGTTTTTGGTGCATTTTTGATGCAGTTTTTGGTGCAGTTTTGATGCTTTTTTTTGGTGCGGTTTATGCGCGGTTTTAATGCCGTTTTTGGAAATAAGTAAATAAACGGAAATTGTGCATGATTTGAATGGAAACATGCATGAAAAAACGGATTCCAAGTCCGGATTCATCATTTCTCAGGTCAGTTTCATACGTTTTATTGCCGGATCCGTCGCTGTGCGTTTTTTCCCCGGACAGAAAAAACGTTCCTCTGTATGTGTTTTCCATCCGGCGGAAACAGCTTTGACGGATCCGGCAAAAAACGGATGAAACGTGTGGCCATCAGGTGCAATCCGGCGCTAATACAACTCTATGACAAAAAAACGGATCCGGCAGAAAAAAATCCGTTTTTTTCAAAACTCGCCGGATTGTGCCTCACGTCAAAAACCTGATGTGTGAAAGCAGCCAAATATATGGATAGATAAATCTATGTATCTATAGATATATCTATCTATAAATATATCTATAGATAGATATATCCATAGATGTATAATAGAAAGGCCGATGTTTCTAAGGCCTCTTTCACACTAACGTCGTGCACTGCACATCGCAATGCGTCGTAGTGGAGAAAAGTTGTCTGCAGGATGCGTTTTTTTCTCCATAGACTTTTATTAGCGATGCAGCGCGACGGCCCCTTACCGATGCTAGTGTGAAAGCAGCCTAAGGCTACTTTCACACTTGCGTTTTTAGCAATCCGTCTTTTTGGGAAAAAAACGGATCCTGCAAATGTGCTCGCAGGATGTGTTTTTTACCCATAGACTTGTATTAGTGACGGATCGCGACGGATTGGCGGACCGTTGGCAGGAAAAAACGTTAAAGGCAACGGTTTTTTGTCCGTCGCATTTTCTACCACGCATGCGTGGCCAAAACTCCGCCCCCTCCTCCCCGGACTTCAGAATGGGCAGCGGATGTGTTGAAAAACTGCATCCCCTGCCCACAACGTGCACAAATTTCACAACATGCGTCAGTACGTAGGCCCGAAGCATAGCGATGGACCCATACCGACGCAAGTGTGAAAGAGGCCTTAATGAGCGTTTAATTTAATAAAAAAAGGAAAAAAATGGCGTGGGTTCCATCGCAATTTTCTGCGCCAGAGGGGGAAAGCCGACGGCCAGGGGCCAATATTTGTAGCCTGCTATGAATATCAGCCCGCAGCTGTCTGCGTAGCCTTTACTGGCTATTAAAATAGGGACCCCCCAAAAAAAAAATGACGTAGGGTCCCCCTATATTTTATAGCCAGAAAGGCTGCGCAGACAGCTGCCGGCTGATATTCATAGCCCAGAGAGGGGCCATGGATATTGGTCCCCCCCGGCTACAAATACCAGTCCGCATCCGCCCCGGAAATGGCGCATCTGTAAGATGCGCCAATTCCGGCACTTAGCCCCTCTCTTCCCACTCCCGTGTAGCGGTGGGATATGGGGTAATAAGGGGTTAATGTCACCTTGCTATTGTAAGGTGACATTAAGCCGGGTTAATAACGGAGAGGTGTCAATAAGACGCCTATCCATTACTAATCCAATACTAATAAATGGTTAATAAAACACACACATTAGGAAAAAGTATTTTATTATTCTTCATTTCACCATACTTACCATATTTCAGAGCCTGCAAAAACGTAAACTAATAAACCGTATACTACCTGTCCGCCGTAGTCCAATTAATAACGAGTGTTCCACGACGATCTCCCCTATAGAACAGTGACATCGGGTGATGTCACTGCTCTATAGGACCCTCAGTGACACACTGACAGGAGACAATGGCTCCTGCAGTGCATCACTGAGAGGTTACCTTAGGGCAAATCTCACTTTATGGCAATTGCTACCTGTGAAAATTTCTCAACAGCAATGGCATAAAATGAGACTAGGGACTATTTTCTCACAGGGGCGTAGGAATACATTGTGAGGAATACATTGTGGAAGGATACCTTCCTCCCCTCATTGTGTTCCTGGAGCCCCTGGAGCATCAGCAGATGCTCCTGATCTCCACGGGAGATCGTTGAGGAACACTCGTTTTAATTGGATTTCTGCGGATCAGGGAGTATATTGGTTGTTTATTATTTTAATATTTTTTACAGATGACAATGGCTTCGGGGAACAAAGTGACAAGTGATGGTGAGTATGTACTCTATGTTATATGTTCTGTATGTATGTATGTACTGTATGTAGTATGTATGTACTGTATATATGTTGTATGTATGTACGTACTGTATGTGGCATGTTTCATGTCGCATGTCACATGTCATCGCATGGTGCATGTCGTCGCCTGGTGCATGTCGTCGCATGGGTCATGTCATATGTTGCATGTCGCCTGTTGTCGCATGGTACATGTCGCATGTCGTCGCATGTTGTCGCATGGTGCATGTCGTTGCATGTTGCATGTCGTCGCATGGCGCATGGTGCATGTCGCATTTCGTCGCATGTTGCATGTCGTCGCATGGTGCATGTCGTCGCATGGTGCATGTCGTCGCATGGTGCATGTCGTCGCATGGTGCATGTCGTCGCATGGTGCATGTCGTCGCATGGTGCATGTTGTCGCATGGTGCATGTCGACGCATTGTGCATGTCGCCGCATGGTGCATGTCGTCCCATGGTATTGCATGTCGTATGTTGCATGTTGTCACATGTCACATGTTGTTACATGTCACATGGTGTGTGTTGTATGTATGTATGTACTGTATATGTGCATTTCTTTTTTTTTTTTTTTTTTACATTCAACAGATTAGCCGGATGATGGGACTACTACTGCCCCATCATTGGCTAATGTGTCAGTCACTGTCACTGTAGCAGGCAGAGCCCGATGGGACTTGTAGTCCCATCGGACAATGCCTGCACACAGAGAGAGAGACACACACACACATACCCCAAAGACCACCCCCCCCCCAGCAGACCCAGCACATACCGGCGCTGGACCCCACATACCGGCATCGGCACGAAGAGCCCCGGCACCGGCACGAAGAGCCCCGGCACCGGCGCCAGCACGCACATACCGGCGCCGGCACGCAAAGCCCCCGCACCAGCACGCAGAGCCCTGGTGCCGGCGCGCACATACCGGCGCCGGCATGCAGACACCGGCGCCGGCACAATCATCCCTGCCTAGCCCCGCCCGCCCCCAGCACAGCCCCGCAGGCAGCCCACAGCCCCGCCCACAACCCAGTCACTCTTGATGAGTGACTGCTCTGACTGTGCGGCTGGGACACGCCTGCTGCTGACGTCACGTCAATTTCCAGAGTCTGGAAATTGACGTGACATCGGCGGAAATAAGCGGTGGCTGCAGCCTGGGGATCACGTGACCCGGACTCAGCCACCGCTATAGTGCCGCTCACAGGCGAAAACGGCAACAGAAGGTATTTGCACAATTCATCAGGGGCCATGGGGGGGTTAATTGAAAGTAGTGGACAACCCCTTTAAGGTTCGCAAGGAGTGAAACAAATATAGTGTACAAAGCTATATTTTTAATGAACTACTGAGGCAAAGTAACAGCATTGCTTTATCAAACTTATATGAAGTGTATTGTGTCCATTGTTGGCAACCAGGCAACACAAAAAGGAGTTTTTCAAGTGAGCTCTTTCAGGTACACAAATGTTATGAAGTGTTTGCCAACAAGGATGTAGTTTCACCAATGGGGGATACTAGTGCCATCACAGCCCCCCTTGACCAAACTTCCCCGGCCTATAACAGTACAAAGCACGTTCACCCTGGTGATCTAGTGGCAGTTATTCAAGAGATATTGCAGGAGACAGAGTTAAGAAGTAGGCCCAATGGAATGCCATGCCCAATTCCCCAATGTGGGGTCGTTTATGGACTGATTAAAATAGTGCCATCACAGCCCCCTAGACCTAAATGCCCCGTACAGACCACGTTCACCCTGGTGATCTACTGGCAGGTACAGGACAGATTGCAGGAGACAGAGTTAAGAAGTAGGCAACTTCTTTCTTTTAGAAGAAAAGGTGCGGGGTCTGGAAGAAAGAATAGCAACTTTGAAACTCATCAAAGAGAATGAAGACTTCCTAGACAGAACAGAAGCATCTCTACTGGTCACAGAAGGTGAAAAAAGTGTCAGAGAACCTCCAAAAGCAGATGAGTGGAAGCATGTGACCAAAAGAAGCAAGAAGACCATGGAGAAATCACCAACCACACAACTGAAGAACCGATATCAAATCTTTGTAGAGGTTGAAGATGGCACACCTAAGGATGAAGCACTACCAGCAAGCAAAAAAGAAAAGGGTACGCAGCAACAAGTGACAGCAAAAAGTACAGCCAAGAAGCAACGAAGAGTGGTGGTGGTGGGAGACTCACTACTAAGAGGCACAGAAGCAGCCATCTGCAGACCGGACATAACCGCAAGAAAGTATGCTGCCTTCCAGGTGCGATGATCAAGGATGTGACTGATAGGATACCAAAGCTCTTCAGCTCCAAGGACGTCCACCCATTTCTTCTGATACATGTTGGCACCAATGACACCGCAAGGAAGGACCTACCGACAATCTGCAAGGACTTTGAAAAGTTGGGGAAGAAAGTAAAGGAACTGGATGCACAGGTAGTTTTTTCTTCTATCCTTCCAGTAGACGGGCATGGCACCAGGAGATGGAACAGGATCCTTGTTGCGAACAACTGGCTAAGACGATGGTGCAGACAACAAGGATTCGGATTCCTGGACCACGGTGTGAATTACTTGTATTATGGACTCCTCGCCAGAGACGGACTTCACCTCAACAAACCTGGGAAACACACATTCACCAGAAGACTCGCTACACTCATCAGGAGGGCGTTAAACTAGAAGAAGAGGGGACGGGAAGAAAAGCATTAGACTCGAACAAAGAAGACCCAGGAAAACATACTCAGAAGGGAGGTAAGAACATTTCTAAAACAATCCACAGCGAGGAGATTGGAACAAAACAAAATCCTCTAAACTGCATGCTCGCAAATGCCAGAAGCCTGACAAACAAGATGGAAGAACTAGAAGCAGAAATATCTACAGGTAACTTTGACATAGTGGGAATAACCGAGACATGGTTAGATGAAAGCTATGACTGGGCAGTTAACTTACAGGGTTACAGTCTGTTTAGAAAGGATCGTAAAAATCGGAGAGGAGGAGGGGTTTGTCTCTATGTAAAGTCTTGTCTAAAGTCCACTTTAAGGGAGGATATTAGCGAAGGGAATGAGGATGTCGAGTCCATATGGGTCGAAATTCATGGAGGGAAAAATGGTAACAAAATTCTCATTGGGGTCTGGTACAAACCCCCAAATATAACAGAAATCATGGAAAGTCTACTTCTAAAGCAGATAGATGAAGCTGTAACCCATAATGAGGTCCTGGTTATGGGGGACTTTAACTACCCGGATATTAACTGGGAAACAGAAACCTGTGAAACCCATAAAGGCAACAGGTTTCTGCTAATAACCAAGAAAAATTATCTTTCACAATTGGTGCAGAATCCAACCAGAGGAGCAGCACTTTTAGACCTAATACTATCTAATAGACCTGACGGAATAACAAATCTGCAGGTGGTCGGGCATTTAGGAAATAGCGACCACAATATTGTACAGTTTCACCTGTCTTTCACTAGGGGGACTGTTATGACCCCAATGGCGAGGGTCTCAGAGGAACGTGGAAGTCTGCAGAGTACAAAAATCCAGCTCATAGGGCAGTGGTAACTGGGTTGACCATATATCTACTCCTAACGCCAACACTAGAAGTAGCCGGGGATCATTCCTACGTTGATTCTAGATGACACGCTCCAGCCGGAGAATCTAGCTACCCCTAGTAGAGGAAAACAAAAGACCTTTCTTGCCTCCAGAGAAGGGGACCCCAAAGCTGGATAGAAGCCCCCCACAAATAATAACGGTGAGGTAAGAGGAAATGACAAACACAGAAATGAACCAGGTTTAGCACAGAGAGGCCCGCTAACTGATAGCAGAATAAAGAAAGGTAACTTATATGGTCAACAAAAACCCTATCAAAATCCACACTGGAAATTCAAGAACCCCCGAACCGTCTAACGGTCCGGGGGGAGAACACCAGCCCCCTAGAGCTTCCAGCAAAGGTCAGGATATATATTTGGAACAAGCTGGACAAAAATACCAAACCAAAACAAATAGCAAAAAGCAAAAAGCAGACTTAGCTGAAATAACTGGAACCAGGATAAGTAGACAAGAGCACAGCAGACTAGCTCTGATAACTACGTTGCCAGGCATAGAACTGAAGGTCCAGGGAGCTTTTATAGCAACACCCTTAACTAACGACCCAGGTGCGGATAAAAGGAATGACAGAAAAACCAGAGTCAAAAAACTAGTAACCACTAGAGGGAGCAAAAAGCAAATTCACAACAGTACCCCCCCCTTAGTGAGGGGTCACCGAACCCTCACCACGACCACCAGGGCGATCAGGATGAGCGGCATGAAAGGCACGAACTAAATCGGCCGCATGAACATCAGAGGCGACCACCCAGGAATTATCCTCTTGACCATAGCCCTTCCACTTGACCAGGTACTGAAGCCTCCGCCTGGAGAGGCGAGAATCCAAGATCTTCTCCACCACGTACTCCAACTCGCCCTCAACCAACACCGGAGCAGGAGGCTCAGCAGAAGGAACTACAGGCACAATGTACCGCCGCAACAAGGACCTATGAAATACATTGTGAATAGCAAACGACACAGGAAGATCCAGACGAAAAGATACAGGATTAAGGATTTCCAATATCTTGTAAGGCCCAATAAAACGAGGTTTAAATTTGGGAGAGGAGACCTTCATAGGAACAAAGCGGGAAGAAAGCCATACCAAATCCCCAACGCGTAGTCGGGGACCCACACCGCGGCGGCGGTTGGCAAAGCGCTGAGCCCTCTCCTGTGACAACTTCAAGTTGTCCACCACATGATTCCAGATCCGCTGCAACCTATCCACCACAGAATCCACCCCAGGACAGTCAGAAGGCTCCACATGACCCGAAGAAAAGCGAGGATGGAAACCAGAGTTGCAGAAAAAAGGCGAAACCAAGGTGGCGGAACTAGCCCGATTATTAAGGGCAAACTCAGCCAACGGCAAGAATGTCACCCAATCGTCCTGATCAGCAGAGACAAAACACCTCAAATAAGCCTCCAAAGTCTGATTGGTTCGCTCCGTCTGTCCATTAGTCTGAGGATGGAAAGCAGACGAAAACGACAAATCAATGCCCATCCTACTACAAAAGGATCGCCAGAACCTGGAAACGAACTGGGATCCTCTGTCTGACACAATATTCTCAGGGATGCCGTGAAAACGAACCACGTTCTGGAAAAACACAGGAACCAGATCGGAAGAGGAAGGCAGCTTAGGCAAAGGAACCAAATGGACCATCTTTGAGAAGCGATCACATATCACCCAGATAACGGACATGCCCTGAGATAGCGGAAGATCAAAAATGAAATCCATGGAGATATGTGTCCAAGGTCTCTTCGGGACAGGCAAGGGCAAGAGCAAACCGCTGGCACGAGAACAGCAAGGCTTAGCTCGAGCACAAGTCCCACAGGACTGCACAAATGACCGCACATCCCTTGACAAGGAAGGCCACCAAAAGGACCTGGCCACCAGATCTCTGGTGCCAAAAATTCCCGGGTGACCTGCCAACACCGAGGAATGAACCTCGGAAATGACTCTGCTGGTCCACTTATCCGGGACAAACAGTCTGTCAGGTGGACAAGACTCAGGCCTATCAGCCTGAAATCTCTGCAACACACGTCGCAGATCAGGAGAAATAGCTGACAAGATAACTCCATCTTTAAGAATACCAACAGGATCAGCGACTCCAGGAGCATCAGGCACAAAGCTCCTAGAAAGAGCATCGGCCTTCACATTCTTTGAACCTGGTAAATACGAGACAACAAAATCAAAGCGGGAGAAAAACAATGACCAGCGGGCCTGTCTCGGATTAAGGCGTTTAGCAGACTCGAGATACATCAGATTTTTGTGATCAGTCAAGACCACCACACGATGCTTAGCACCCTCGAGCCAATGACGCCACTCCTCAAATGCCCATTTCATGGCCAACAACTCCCGATTGCCCACATCATAATTTCGCTCGGCAGGCGAAAACTTCCTAGAGAAAAAGGCACAAGGCTTCATAACAGAGCAACCAGGGCCTCTCTGCGACAAAACGGCCCCTGCTCCAATCTCTGAAGCATCCACCTCAACCTGAAAGGGAAGTGAGACATCGGGCTGGCACAAAACAGGCGCCGAAGTAAACCGGCGTTTCAACTCCTGGAAAGCCTCCACGGCAGCAGGAGCCCAGTTAGCTACATCGGAGCCCTTCTTGGTCATATCCGTCAAAGGTTTCACAATGCTAGAAAAATTAGCGATAAAACGACGGTAGAAGTTAGCGAAACCCAAGAACTTCTGAAGACTCTTAACTGACGAGGGCTGAGTCCAATCCAGAATAGCTTGGACCTTGACTGGGTCCATCTCCACAGCAGAAGGGGAAAAAATGAACCCCAAAAAGGGAACCTTCTGTACACCAAAGAGACACTTTGAGCCCTTGACAAACAAAGAATTTTCACGCAAAATTTTAAAGACCAACCTGACCTGCTCCACATGCGAATCCCAATTATCAGAAAAAACCAAAATATCATCCAGATAAACAATCAAAAATTTATCCAGATACTTCCGGAAAATGTCATGCATAAAGGACTGAAAAACTGAAGGCGCATTGGAGAGCCCAAAAGGCATCACCAAGTACTCAAAATGACCTTCGGGCGTATTGAATGCGGTTTTCCATTCATCACCTTGCTTAATGCGCACAAGGTTGTACGCACCCCGAAGGTCTATCTTGGTGAACCACTTGGCACCTTTAATCCGGGCAAACAAGTCAGACAACAGCGGTAAAGGATACTGAAATTTGACAGTGATCTTATTTAAAAGCCGATAATCAATACAAGGTCTCAAAGATCCGTCCTTTTTTGCCACAAAAAAGAATCCCGCACCAAGAGGGGAAGAAGACGGACGAATATGTCCTTTCTCCAGAGATTCCTTGATATATGAACGCATAGCGGTATGTTCAGGTACCGACAGATTAAACAGTCTTCCCTTAGGAAATTTACTGCCTGGGATCAAATCTATAGCACAGTCACAGTCCCTATGAGGAGGCAGTGCACTGGACTCAGACTCACTGAAGACATCCTGATAATCAGACAAATACTCCGGAACTTCCGAAGGCGTAGAAGAAGCAATAGACACAGGCAAGGAATCCCCATGAATACCCCGACAGCCCCAACTTGAGACTGACATAGCCTTCCAGTCCAGGACTGGATTATGGGTCTGTAACCATGGCAGCCCTAAAACAACCAAATCATGCATTTTATGTAAAACCAGGAAACGTATCACCTCGCGGTGTTCAGGAGTCATGCACATGGTAACCTGTGTCCAATACTGCGGTTTATTTGCTGCCAATGGCGTAGCATCAATACCCCTAAGAGGAATAGGATTTTCTAATGGTTCAAGAGTAAAACCACAGTGCTTAGCAAATGACAGATCCATAAGACTCAGGGCAGCACCTGAATCTACAAACGCCATGACAGGATAAGACGACAGTGAGCAAATCAAAGTTACAGACAGAATAAATTTAGGTTGCAAATTACCAACGGTGACAGGACTAACAACCTTAGCTATACGTTTAGAGCATGCTGAGATAACATGTGTAGAATCACCACAGTAGTAGCACAAGCCATTCCGGCGTCTATGAATTTTCCGCTCATTTCTAGTCAGGATTCTATCACATTGCATTAAATCAGGTGTCTGTTCAGACAACACCATGAGGGATTTTGCGATTTTTCTATCACATTGCACCGAATTAGGTGTCTGTTCAGACAACACCATGAGGGAATTTGCGGTTTTGCGCTCCCGCAACCGCCGGTCAATTTGAATAGCCAGTGCCATAGTATCATTCAGACCTGTGGGAATGGGAAAACCCACCATAACATTCTTAATGGCTTCAGAAAGGCCATTTCTAAAATTAGCGGCCAGTGCACACTCGTTCCAATGTGTCAGCACGGACCATTTCCAAAATTTTTGGCAGTACACCTCAGCCTCGTCCTGCCCCTGAGACATAGCCAGCAAGGCCTTTTCTGCCTGAATCTCAAGATTGGGTTCCTCATAAAGTAAACCGAGCGCCAGAAAAAACGCATTAATATCAGCCAATGCCGGATCTCCTGGCGCCAGCGAAAAAGCCCAATCCTGAGGGTCGCCCCGTAAGAACGAAACAACAATTTTTACTTGCTGAGCAGAGTCTCCAGATGAACAGGGTCTCAGGGACAAAAACAATTTACAATTATTCACGAAATTCCTAAACTTAAACCTGTCTCCGGAAAACAGTTCAGGAATCGGTATTTTAGGTTCTGACCTAGGATTTCTGATAACATAGTCTTGTATGCCCTGCACACGAGTAGCCAGCTGGTCCACACTTGTAATCAAGGTCTGGACATTCATGTCTGCAGCAAGCATAGCCACTCTGAGGTAAAGGGGAAGAAGAAAAAAAAAAAAAAAACTCAGAATCTTCTTTCTTATAATCCCTATTCTGCAATGCATTAAACATTTAATACGGGCCTGGCAAACTGTTGTGACCCCAATGGCGAGGGTCTCAGAGGAACGTGGAAGTCTGCAGAGTACAAAAATCCAGCTCATAGGGCAGTGGTAACTGGGTTGACCATATATCTACTCCTAACGCCAACACTAGAAGTAGCCGGGGATCATTCCTACGTTGATTCTAGATGACACGCTCCAGCCGGAGAATCTAGCTACCCCTAGTAGAGGAAAACAAAAGACCTTTCTTGCCTCCAGAGAAGGGGACCCCAAAGCTGGATAGAAGCCCCCCACAAATAATAACGGTGAGGTAAGAGGAAATGACAAACACAGAAATGAACCAGGTTTAGCACAGAGAGGCCCGCTAACTGATAGCAGAATAAAGAAAGGTAACTTATATGGTCAACAAAAACCCTATCAAAATCCACACTGGAAATTCAAGAACCCCCGAACCGTCTAACGGTCCGGGGGGAGAACACCAGCCCCCTAGAGCTTCCAGCAAAGGTCAGGATATATATTTGGAACAAGCTGGACAAAAATACCAAACCAAAACAAATAGCAAAAAGCAAAAAGCAGACTTAGCTGAAATAACTGGAACCAGGATAAGTAGACAAGAGCACAGCAGACTAGCTCTGATAACTACGTTGCCAGGCATAGAACTGAAGGTCCAGGGAGCTTTTATAGCAACACCCTTAACTAACGACCCAGGTGCGGATAAAAGGAATGACAGAAAAACCAGAGTCAAAAAACTAGTAACCACTAGAGGGAGCAAAAAGCAAATTCACAACAGGGGACTTGTCAGGGAGTCACAAAAACACTGAACTTTAGGAAGGCAAAGTTTGACCAGCTTAGAGATGCCCTTAATCTGGTAGACTGGGACAATATCCTCAGAAATAAGAATACAGATAATAAATGGAAAATGTTTAAGAACATCCTAAATAGGCACTGTAAGCGGTTTATACCTTGTGGGAATAAAAGGACTAGAAATAGGAAAAACCCAATGTGGCTAAACAAAGAAGTAAGACAGGCAATTAACAGTAAAAAGAAAGCATTTGCACTACTAAAGCAGGATGGCACCATTGAAGCTCTAAAAAAACTATAGGGAGAAAAATACTTTATCTAAAAAACTAATTATAGCTGCCAAAAAGGAAACAGAGAAGCACATTGCTAAGGAGAGTAAAACTAATCCCAAACTGTTCTTCAACTATATCAATAGTAAAAGAATAAAAACTGAAAATGTAGGCCCCTTAAAAAATAGTGAGGAAAGAATGGTTGTAGATGACGAGGAAAAGGCTAACATATTAAACACCTTCTTCTCCACGGTATTCACGGTGGAAAATGACATGCTAGGTGAAATCCCAAGAAACAATGAAAACCCTATATTAAGGGTCACCAATCTAACCCAAGAAGAGGTGCGAAACCAGCTAAATAAGATTAAAATAGATAAATCTCCGGGTCCGGATGGCATACACCCACGAGTACTAAGAGAACTAAGTAATGTAATAGATAAACCATTATTTCTTATTTTTAGGGACTCTATAGCGACGGGGTCTGTTCCGCAGGACTGGCGCATAGCAAATGTGGTGCCAATATTCAAAAAGGGCTCTAAAAGTGAACCTGGAAATTATAGGCCAGTAAGTCTAACCTCTACTGTTGGTAAAATATTTGAAGGGTTTCTGAAGGATGTTATTCTGGATTATCTCAATGAGAATAACTGTTTAACTCGATATCAGCATGGGTTTATGAGAAATCGCTCATGTCAAACCAATCTAATCAGTTTTTATGAAGAGGTAAGCTATAGGCTAGACCACGGTGAGTCATTGGACGTGGTATATCTCGATTTTTCCAAAGCGTTTGATACCGTGCCGCACAAGAGGTTGGTACACAAAATGAGAATGCTTGGTCTGGGGGAAAATGTGTGTAAATGGGTTAGTAACTGGCTTAGTGATAGAAAGCAGAGGGTGGTTATAAATGGTATAGTCTCTAACTGGGTCGCTGTGACCAGTGGGGTACCGCAGGGGTCGGTATTGGGACCTGTTCTCTTCAACATATTCATTAATGATCTGGTAGAAGGTTTACACAGTAAAATATTGATATTTGCAGATGATACAAAACTATGTAAAGCAGTTAATACAAGAGAAGATAGTATTCTGCTACAGATGGATCTGGATAAGTTGGAAACTTGGGCTGAAAGGTCGCAGATGAGGTTTAACAATGATAAATGTAAGGTTATACACATGGGAAGAAGGAATCAATATCACCATTACACACTGAACGGGAAACCACTGGGTAAATCTGACAGGGAGAAGGACTTGGGGATCCTAGTTAATGATAAACTTACCTGGAGCAGCCAGTGCCAGGCAGCAGCTGCCAAGGCAAACAGGATCATGGGGTGCATTAAAAGAGGTCTGGATACACATGATGAGAGCATTATACTGCCTCTGTACAAATCCCTAGTTAGACCGCACATGGAGTACTGTGTCCAGTTTTGGGCACCGGTGCTCAGGAGGGATATAATGGAACTAGAGAGAGTACAAAGGAGGGCAACAAAGTTAATAAAGGGGATGGGAGAACTACAATACCCAGATAGATTAGCGAAATTAGGATTATTTAGTCTAGAAAAAAGACAACTGAGGGGCGATCTAATAACCATGTATAAGTATATAAGGGGACAATACAAATATCTCGCTGAGGATCTGTTTATACCAAGGAAGGTGACGGGCACAAGGGGGCATTCTTTGCGTCTGGAGGAGAGGTTTTTCCACCAACATAGAAGAGGATTCTTTACTGTTAGGGCAGTGAGAATCTGGAATTGCTTGCCTGAGGAGGTGGTGATGGCGAACTCAGTCGAGGGGTTCAAGAGAGGCCTGGATGTCTTCCTGGAGCAGAACAATATTGTATCATACAATTATTAGGTTCTGTAGAAGGATGTAGATCTGGGGATTTATTATGATGGAATATAGGAATATAGGCTGAACTGGATGGACAAATGTCTTTTTTCGGCCTTACTAACTATGTTACTATGTTACTATGACATTTATTTGGGCCCAATTCCCCAATGTGTTGTCCTTAAAAATATTGTGCCATCACAGACCACTTGCCCAGAATTCACCGGCCTATAACAGGACTGAGCACGTGCACCCTGGTCATGTCGTCGGAGATAAGGAAGAAACTTTGCAGGAGAGTTAAGAATTAGGGCCAATGTAGTGGTGTGAGTCTCTGAGACTTTTAATGCAGTGCATGATCTGTCAAACAATTCCCTAATGGGGGTACCTTTTTTAAAAAATACACTAGTGCCATCTCATGCCCCTAGCCGAAACGTCAACGGCCTTTAACAGTACTGAGCACGTTCACCCTGGTGATTTAGTGGCAGGTACTTTTTAGATTGCTGGAGACAGTTAAGAAGTTACCCCAATGTAATGCCATGCCCAATTCCCCAATGTGTTGTCCTTTTTTTTAAAAAAAATACGAGTGCCATCACAGCACCCTTGGCCAAAATGCACCGTACAGACCACGTTCACCCTGGTGATCTAGTGGATATGGATGAGGATAAGGAGGAGGAGGATAAAAACAAAACAGACCAAATCTAGAAGCGTATACCCATGTGTGATTGTGAAGAGGTGCATGAGAATACACCTCCCCAAAAGAGAGAATGTATTTGAGGTTGTTTCGCTGTTTTCACTTGGTGGTGTACAGACGTCTTTCCCAATCCAGGCCTCGTTAATTTTGATAATAGTCAGCCTGACAGTATTTTCAGTTGACAGGCTGATGTGCTTATCTGTTATAATTCCACCAGTGGCACTAAAAACCCTCTCTGACAGAACACTAGCAGCAGGGCAGGCCAGGACCTCCAAGGCGTAGAGAGCCAGTTCATACCACGTGTCCAGCTTGGATACCCAATAATTAAAAGGCACAGAGGAATCACGGAGGACTTTTGTATGATCTGCAAGAGGTACTCCCTCACCATCTTCCCAAACACTGCACTTCTTGTGACACAGCACCCCTTGCCTCTGTGCCGCCACGATGGGAGGGTCTGAGTAAACGATCCTAGAACTTGGCCATTGTTCCCCTGCCTGAGCTGGATTGTACTTCTGTCTCTCTTGCTTGTAGCCCTTGGTTGTACAACAAACTCTGACGTCTGCTACCAGCGTTCTCACATGGGAATTTTCTAAGTAATTCCTGTACAAGGGCCCTGTGGTACTGCAACATTTTAGTACACCTCTCTGCCTCATGTAGAAGAGATTGAAAGTTCTCCTTGTAGCGTAGGTCTAGAAGTGTCACCAACCAGTAGTGAGTGTCACCCAAAATTTTGATAATCCGAGGGTCACGTGAAATGCAGTGCAGCATAAAGTCAGCCATGTGTGCTAGACTACTAATAGGCAAGACTTCCGTGTCCTCACCAACAGGACGACTGACCATGCTGTCCTCCTCATACTCCTCCTCCCTGTCCTCGGGTCATCCCCGCTGAACAGAAGCTAATACAGATGTGTTTGTAGTACCATCTATAGTGCATGAAAGTAGCTCCTGTTCTTCCTCCTCTTCATTGCCTACCAATCCATGTTGAGAAGACATGAGGCTGGGCTGAGTGTAATCCACCTGTATGTTTCCTTGCTCCATGTCCTCGTGCTCCGCCTGCAATGCATCCTCTTTGATTGCTAGCAGAGTTTCAGAATGATGAGAAGCAGGATGGTGATGCTAATTATGGCGTCATCGCCGCTCACCATCTTGGTGCAGTCCTCAAAGTTTTGGAAGATGTTACATATGTCTGACATCCATGTCCACTCCTGAGGTCTTATGTGTGGAGTCTGACCTGAAATTCGACGGCCTTGTTGATGTTGGTAGTCAACAACAGCCCTCTTCTGCTCACAAATCCTTTCCAACTTATGCAGCATAGAGTTCCAGCACGTTGGGAACATCACACAACAGTCAGTGAGCTGGAAGCTGAAACCGCTGCTGAAGCACAGCAAGGGCAACTGAAGCTGTAGCTGACTTTCTGTAATGGGCAGACAGATGGCGTACTTTCACTAGCAGATTCGGCAGCTCCGGGTAGCTTTTCAGAAAACGTTTAACCTCGAGGATAAGCATATGGGCCAAGCAAGGTACGTGTGTGAGCTCACCTTGCCTCTCAGAGCCGCCACAGGTTACAGCCAGTGTCACACACGACAATGCCTTGCTGTAGGTTCAGCGGTGTCATCCAAACATCTGACTGCTCTTTCAGCGGTGTCCACAACTCTTCTTCATTGTGCGGTTTGTCACCTATGCAGATTAGCTTCAGCACAGCCTGTTGACGCTTGGCGGAGGCAGTGCTGCAGTGCTTCCAGCATCTGACTGATGTGTTGATTTCAGACATGGAGGATGAAGAGGAGGAGGAGGTGCAGGAGAAGTAGATTGTGGGGGCAACCCTGATTGACGTAGGGCCAGCAATCCTCGGCGTGGAGAGGATATGTTCCATCCCAAGGTCCAACTGGGTTCCGGCTTCCACTATGTTAACCCAGTGTGCCGTCATTGAGATGTACCGTCCCTGCCCACAAGTACTTGTCCACGTGTCCGTGGTTAGGTGGACTTTCCCGGTAACAGCATTGTTGAAGGCACAGGTAATGTTGTGGGACACATGCTGGTGTAATGTCGGTACGGTACACTGGGAGAAATAGTGGCGACTGGGGACCGAGTGTCTTGGGACGGCCGCCACCATCAGGTTGCTGAAAGCTTCCGTTTCAACAAGCCTAAAAGGCATCATTTCTAGCTCAAGCAGAACAGAAATATTAGAATTGATGACTGGCCTGTGGGGTGTTGGCTGGGTATTTCCGCTTGCGTTCCAAAGACTGGTTTATATTATAGACAACTGAACACTGCTGAGACAAGGACATAGACCCGCTTGCTGATGGTGCTGCTTGACTGTGGGCCACAACAGGTGCAGGGCTAGAGGCATCTTCTCATGCACGGTGTACTGGGGATTGGCTTCTACGCAAAACAGTGGAAGAAGCAGTGTTGTGACCAGCAGGCAGTGGTCCTGGAGCCTGAGCTTCGGCCCACAAAGTCTGGTGCTTTGCTTGCATGTGCTAATCATGCTGGTGGTGGTCAGGCTGGTTGTTTTGTTACCCCTGCTGATGTGGCCATGGCAGGTGCTGCAAATGGCCTGTTTGGGGTTATTGGCAGAGTCTTTAAAAAATAGCCAGACCCGGGAAGATCTCACAGGTGGAATGGCAACTTCACTCATGTTGGTTTTACGGGGAACGGATGCACGCCCTTCTGTCTGTGGCCACCACACTGCTTCTTCCTGCCTGTTGGGGGAATATGACTCCTTCCCCATTTGTGCTGCTGTCCTCTGTATGCATGTCCTCCTGCCAGGTTGGGTCAGTCACTGTCATCCACCACCTCGTCTTCCACATCTGCACCCTGCTCCTCCTGACTTTCTAGCAATTGTGCCTCATCATTGTCCACCTCTTGTGACACTTTCCCATCATTGCCTTTGTGTGACCAGGGCTTGTCAAAGCTTTGGGCAGCTCTACATGCGATCTCATCTTTCTCCACTTCAAGTTGACCGGCAGAGATTTCTGAATCTTGAAATGGAAAACTGAACAGCTCTTCAGAGTGTCCAAGTGTGGGATCAGTTGTCTCAGGGCACTCGGCATGGTGGGAGGAAGGAGGATCAGGGTGAGGAATATCCTGGCAACACTTTTGGCTACGCAGACTTGACCATGTGGAAGACAAGGTGGTGGTTGTGGCTAAGTGACTGGAAGCATTATCCACTATCCAACCAACAACTGTTTCACACTGCTCTGGCTTCAATAGTGGTGTGCTGCGGTCCCCCAGATACTGGGACAGGAAGGTCGAGCGAGAAGATGTGGGTCTTTGTTGTTGCCCTCTTTCACCTTGCCCACTGCCTCGTTTTCTGGATGCATCATCAGCATCACGTCCACTTCCCCGTCCCTTACCTTAACCATTTTAAATGGACTACTGCACTATTGCAAATGCTCAACACAAATGTCTTTATTACTAGTGAAATAATGTGATCAGTATGCCTGCAAATCTACGATTTTTCAAACCCAAACACCAGGCAGGCCTCAGTCAGATCTAACAGACTGTATTCATTTTTTTTTTTTTAAAGTTAATTTATGCTAAATAGCGCTGTATAGAATTTGAGTATCTCACAGCCACAAAGTAAGTATACTGGCCTCCAATGCCTAATCTTGGAGCACAGACATAGGACGGCTGTAGCGGAAATACCACACTGGCAAATCTGTGGCCTTTCAATTTTTTGGGATGCTAAATAGCGCTGTATAGAATTTGAGTATCACACAGCCACAAAGTAAGTATACTGGCCTCCAATGCCTAATCTTGGAGTACAGACATAGGACGGCTGTAGCGGAAATACCACACTGGCAAATCTGTGGCCTTTCAATTTTTTGGGATGCTAAATAGCGCTGTATAGAATTTGAGTATCACACAGCCACAAAATAAGTACACCGGCCTCCAATGACCAAACTTGGAACACAGAGATATATGAGGCCTTTTTCGGTGAATTTAAAACACCAAATAAAAAAAAGGGGGGGGCCCAAGGGTAGCACACACAACTATGCATTTCAACAGGCCTCAGTCTGACAGACAGACTGTATAATTTTTTTTTGGGGGGAAAGGAGATTTTTTGGGAAAAAAAAAATTGGTATATAGACAGTAAATAAGATGCTGCAGCAGCAGGCAGTTATGGAGCTTTGGGAAGGATGCAGTGGGAGCAATGGATGCACATACAGTGCCTGCAGGCCTTGCACTGATGTGGATATGCTGTGCCCTGCCTGCCTAGCGCTGCAATATCGGGACCCACGAATTTGCCCTAAAAAGGACTGTTGGTTTCTGAGGAGTTGTGGATGTAAGAGTTGCAGACCTACACTAACTCTAAAAAACACGATTCTGACCCGATCTCTGCAGCAGCTCTCCCTACTGTCGCTGAAACAGGAACAGAATGCGGTGAGCAGGGCGGCCTGGTCTCTTATACTCGGGTTGATGCTGTACGGCCCAGCCAATCGCTGCACGACCACAACAAAGATGGCTGCGGCATTTCATGGCCTGGCAGACAATCCCTGCACCGTGATTGGGTCTTTAAAGTCCGCCAGAACTGCTGAGTGGAGACTGCAGTTACCCCCGAATAATCCTGGAAATGATCGCTTCTCACAGAGTACGCCAAGCATGGCGATACTCGGGCGAGTAACGAGTAGTGGCGAGCACATTCGCTCATCACTACTTCTAATATTTTTTTATTTTTTTTTTAGTTGTAAATATACATCTTAATTTAGGTTTCACAAACACTTTAAAAAACACATCAGAAACTGCATAAAAAAATAATCAAAAAAGCGCAACCAAAATCAGCCTAAGATTCTTTTTGTATTTATATATTTTTGTCTATTTTTGGTGCTATTTCTTCCATAGTTACTTGCTTGCCAACATTGGTTCATAAAGATTGGTTATCTATTAGTAACTGTTATACCTATAAAGATGGCTAATTGTCAGTACTTGTAATATATAGCACAGCCCACGCAGTATATAGCACAGCCCACGTAGTATATAGCACAGCCAACGCAGTATATAACAGCCCACATAGTATATAGCACAGCCACGTAGTATATAACACAGCCCACGTAGTATAAAGCAGTGTGGGCACCATATCCCTGTTAAAAAAAATAAAAATAAAAAATAATTAGTGTTATACTCACCTTCCGGCGGCCCCCGGATTCAGCCCAGGCCTTTAGCGATGCTCCTCGCGATCCTCCGTTCCCAGTACTGCCTTGCGGAAATAAAACGTGTCGCGAGACCGCTACGTTATCTCCGGTTATTGCTGCAATGCATTCTTGGGACCGGAGCGTCGCAAGGAGCGGGAAAGGCCGCGGCGGACGCCGGAAGGTGATAATAATTTTTTTTTTTATTATTATTTTTAACATTATATGTTTTTACTATTGATGCTGCATAGGCAGAATCAATAGTAAAAAGTGAAGCGGTGTTTACATCCCGCCCCAATATCGCTGATTAGTCGTGGCCAGGCGGCCGCAACCAGGGATTTTCGTTAGACAGAGAAACAGACTGAAGTGGACCTTCGGCAATATATATATATATATATATATATATATATATATATATATATATATATATATATATATATATATATATATAATATTGGCAAGCAAGTAACTATGGAAGAAATAGCTCCAAAAAGAGTCTTATGATTTGTACACACGTGTGAGATTTGGTTGCACAAAATCTGCATCTGCTGCCAGAAAATGCAGCTTTGTTTTTGATAAGCTTAGATGCATTTTTGGGTGCCTTGCTAGCGCTTTTTTGATTATTTTTTTTTTAATCAGTTTTTGATGCAGGTTTAAAGCGTTTGTGAAACCTAAATAAAGATGTATTTTAAAACTAAAAAAAATAAAATAAATAATGTTAGGAGGTCATTATTGTCCAACCTCCTCTTTTACATCTGTCCAACCCACACTCCATTACACACAGATAGCTAGACAGAACGAATGAAATGGATAGACAGATGGATCTACATATAGATAGGTCTATAAATGCATAGATTTATCTATTCATATATCTATCTCTAGATATATTTGGATAGATGTATGGATAGTTAGATAGATATATGGATAGATATATCTGTTTCTATAGTTCTATCTATCGACAAATATATCTGTAGATAGATTATGCATAGATATATAATAGCAAGGCAGATGTTTAGTAAGAAACATTTAGTTTTTAACATAAAAAAAATTGCGTGGGCTCCTGTTGTGAATTCTGCTTTTGGGCTCCCTCCGGTGGTTGTAGGTGGTAATGCAGTTGTCCCTGAGTTGCAGTCCTGGTCAGGTGTATCTGCTGATTGCAGTTCTGACTGGGGTATTTAGGCGTGCAGGATTCATTAGTCATTGCCAGTTGTCCATGGTTGTTGGGAGGTTTTGGTCCTGGTTTGGTGCCTTCTGCCAAATCAGCAAAGATAAGTGTCTGGTTTTGTTTCTGTGGCACACATGCTGTGTGCTTAATAATTCTGTGCTATTCAGTGTTTTTTTGTCCAGCTTAGATTGTGTCAGTATTTTCTCAGACTTGTTGTATTCTCTGGAGTGGCAGATACACATTCCATGTATTTAGTTAGATTGTGGAACTTTTTGTATTATCTGCTGTGGATATTTTTGGAAGGGTTTTTAATACTGACCACTTAGTATTCTGTCCTATCTTTCCCTATTTAGCTAGAGTGGCCTCTTTTGCTGAATCCTGTTTTCTGCCTGTGTGTGTCTTTCCTCTCCTACTCACATTCAATATTCGTGGGGGGCTGCCTATCCTTTGGGGTTCTGCTCTGAGGCAAGGTAGTATTCCTATTTCCATCTATAGGGGTATTTAGTCCTCCTGCTGTGTCGAGGTGTCTAGGGTTTGTTAGGCACACCCCACGGCTACTTCTAGTTGCGGTGTTAGTTCAGGTTTTGCGGTCAGTACAGTTTCCACCTACTCCAGAGAAAGTTCATGTGGCTCCAAAGTCACCGGATCATAACAGTACAACTGGCCAACTATGAGTTAAATGCATCTCAGAAGAAGGGAAGAAAGGTGTTGAGTCATTTTTTTTTCTTCAGTTTGCTTTGCTTTTTCTTCCCTCTTTTTCTCTGGGTGGCTAAGGAGTCTTGTGTTAGCATGGATGTTTAGGAATTAGCTTCTCGTGTAGACCAACTTGCTGCTAGGGTACAAGGAATTTCTGATAATATTGTTCAGACTCCTGTTTTAGAGCCGAAGATTCCTACTCCTGATTTGTTTTTTGGTGACAGGTCCAAATTTTTGAGTTTTAAAAACAACTGTAAACTGTTTTTTGCTTTGAGACCTCGATCCTCTGGGGATTCTATTCAGCAGGTTAAAATCGTCAGTTCCCTGCTGCGTGGTGACCCACAGGATTGGGTATTTTCCCTGGAATCTGGGAATCCGGCTTTGCTTAATGTAGATTCCTTTTTTCAGGCTTTAGGACTATTATATGATGAACCTAATTCTGTGGATCATGTGGAGAAGACCTTGTTGGCCCTATCTCAGGGTCAAGACGCGGCAGAATTGTATTGTCAGAAATTTAGAAAATGGTCTGTGTTGACTAAATGGAATGATGATGCTTTGGCTGCAATTTTCAGAAAGGGTCTTTCTGAATCTGTTAAAGATGTTATGGTGGGGTTTCCCACGCCTGTCGGTCTGAGTGATTCTATGTCTTTGGCCATTCAATTTGATCGGCGCTTGCGGGAGCGCAGAACTGTGCGCGCTGTGGCGTTGTCCTCAGAGCAGAGTCCTGAGCCAATGCAGTGTGATAGGATTCTGTCTAGGACAGAACGACAAGGACTCAGACGTCAGAATAGGTTGTGTTATTATTGTGGCGACGCTTCTCATGTCATTTCAGTCTGCCCTAAGCGGACAAAGAGGATCGCCAGTTCATTTACCATCAGTACTGTACAACCTAAATTTCTGTTATCGGTGTCCTTGATCTGCTCATTGTCATCATTTTCTGTCTTGGCGTTTGTGGATTCAGGCGCCGCTTTGAACTTAATGGACCTTGAGTTTGCCAGGCGTTGTGGTTTCCCCTTGCAGCCTTTGCAGAACCTTATTCCTTTAAGGGGCATTGATGCTACACCTTTGGCTAAAAATAAGCCCCAGTCTTGGACACAGGTGACCATGCGCATGGCGCCAGCCCATCAGGAAGATTGTCGATTTCTGGTATTGCATAATTTACATGATGCTATCGTGTTGGGTTTTCCGTGGTTGCAGGTACATAATCCTGTGTTGGATTGGAAGTCTATGTCTGTGACTAGTTGGGGTTGTCAGGGGGTTCATAATGATGTTCCTTTAAAGTCTATCTCCTCTTCTTCCTCTTCCGAAATTCCAGAGTTTTTGTCTGATTTTCAGGATGTATTCGATGAGCCCAAGTCCAGTTCTCTTCCACCGCACAGGGACTGTGATTGTGCTATTGATTTGATTCCATGCTGTAAGTTTCCTAAGGGCCGACTCTTCAACCTGTCTGTGCCTGAACATACCGCTATGCGGAGTTATGTTAAGGAGTCTTTGGAGAAAGGGCATATTCGGCCATCTTCTTCACCAATGGGAGCGGGATTTTTTTTTGTTGCTAAGAAGAATGGCTCCTTGAGACCCTGTATTGATTATCGCCTCTTGAATAAGATCACGGTCAAGTTTCAATACCCTTTACCTTTGCTTTCCGATTTGTTTGCTAGGATTAAGGGGGCTAGTTGGTTTACGAAGATTGACCTTCGGGGGGCGTATAATCTTGTTCGTATTAAGCAAGGTGATGAATGGAAAACTGCGTTTAATACGCCCGAAGGCCATTTTGAATACCTTGTGATGCCGTTCGGGCTCACTAATGCTCCATCTGTTTTTCAATCTTTCATGCATGATATCTTCCGGACTTATATTGATAAATTCTTGATTGTATATTTGGACGATATTTTGATTTTTTCTGATGATTGGGAGTCTCATGTGGAACAGGTCAGGATGGTATTTCTGATCCTTCGTGACAATGCTTTGTTTGTGAAGGGGTCTAAGTGTCTCTTTGGGGTGCAGAAGGTTTCTTTTTTGGGTTTTATTTTTTCTCCTTCATCTATTGAGATGGATCCAGTTAAGGTTCAGGCCATTCATGATTGGATTCAACTCACGTCCGTAAAGAGCCTTCAGAAATTTTGGGGTTTTGCAAATTTTTATCACCGTTTCATTGTTAACTTTTCCAGCGTGGTTAAACCCTTGACCGATTTGACGAGGAAAGGCGCTGATGTGGCGAATTGGTCCTCTGCGGCTGTTTCTGCCTTTCAGGATCTTAAACGTCGATTTACTTCTACTCCAGTGTTGCGCCAACCGAATGTTTCTCTTCCGTTTCAGGTTGAGATTGATGCTTCTGAGATTGGCGCAGGGGCGGTTTTGTCCCAGAGGGATCATGTTGGTTCCTTGATGAAACCGTGTGCATTCTTTTCCCGTAAATTTTCGCCTGCTGAACGCAATTAAGATGTCGGCAATCGGGAGTTGTTGGCTATGTAGTGGGCATTTGAGGAGTGGCGACATTGGCTTGAGGGAGCTAAGCACCGTATTGTGGTCTTGACCGATCATAAGAATTTGATTTACCTCGAGTCTGCCAAGCGGCTGAATCCTAGACAGGCTCGATGGTCCTTGTTTTTTTTCCCGTTTTGATTTTGTGGTCTCGTATCTTCCGGGTTCCAAGAATATTAAGGCTGATGCCCTTTCTAGGAGTTTTTTGCCTGATTCTCCTGAGGTCCTTGAACCGGTCGGCATTCTGAAGGAAGGGGTGGTTCTTTCTGCTATTTCCCCTGATTTACGACGGGTTCTTCAGGAATTTCAGGCTGACAGACCTGATCGTTGTCCAGTGGGGAAACTGTTTGTTCCTGACAGATGGACTAGTAGAGTGATTTCTGAGGTTCACTGTTATGTGTTGGCTGGTCATCCTGGTATTTTTGGTACCAGAGATTTGGTTGGTAGGTCCTTTTGGTGGCCTTCTTTATCACGTGATGTGCGTTCTTTTGTGCAGTTCTGTGGGACTTGTGCGCGGGCCAAGCCTTGTTGTTCCCGTGCTAGTTGGTTGCTTTTGCCATTGCCGGTCCCTGAGAGGCCCTGAACGCATATTTGTATGGATTTTATTTCTGATCTTCCGGTTTCACAGAGGATGTCGGTTATCTGGGTTGTTTGTGACCGGTTTTCTAAGATAGTTCATTTGGTGCCTTTGCCTAAATTGCCTTCCTCTTCAGATTTAGTTTCGTTGTTTTTTCAGCATGTGGTTCGTTTGCATGGTATTCCGGAGAATATTGCCTGACAGAGGTTCCCAGTTTGTTTCTTGGTTTTGGCGGGCCTTTTGTGCTAGGCTGGGCATTGATTTATCTTTTTCCTCTGCATTTCATCCTCAGACAAATGGCCAAACTGAGCAAACTAATCAGACCTTGGAGACTTATTTGAGATGCTTTGTGTCTGCTGATCAGGATGATTGGATGGCCTTTTTGCCTTTGGCCGAGTTTGCCCTTAATAATCGGGCTAGTTCGGCTACTTTGGTTTCGCCTTTTTTTTGTAATTTTGGTTTTCATCCTCGTTTTTCTTCTGGGCAGGTTGAGCCTTCTGACTGTCCTGGTGTGGATTCTGTGGTTGACAGGTTGCAGCAGATTTGGGCTCATGTGGTGGACAATTTGGTGTTGTCTCAGGAGGAGGCTCAACGTTTTGCTAACCGTCGTCGGTGTGTTGGTTCCCGGCTTCAGGTTGGGGATCTGGTCTGGTTGTGTTCCCGTCATGTTCCTATGAAGGTTTCTTCTCCTAAGTTTAAGCCTCGGTTTATTGGTCCTTATAGGATTTCTGGGATTATTAATCCGGTGTCTTTTCGATTGGCGCTTCCGGCCTCTTTTGCTATCCATAATGTCTTCCATAGATCTTTATTGCGGAAATATGTGGTACCCGTTGTTCCCTCTGTTGATCCTCCGGCCCCTGTGCTGGTTGATGGGGAGTTGGAGTATGTGGTTGAGAAGATTTTGGATTCTCGTTTTTCGAGGCGGAGGCTTCAGTATCTTGTCAAATGGAAGGGTTATGGCCAGGAGGATAATTCTTGGGTTTTTGCCTCTGATGTCCATGCTGCTGATTTGGTTCATGCTTTTCATCTGGCTCGTCCTGATCGGCCTGGGGGCTCTGGTGAGGGTTCGGTGACCCCTCCTCAAGGGGGGGGGGTACTGTTGTGAATTCTGCTTTTGGGCTCCCTCCGATGGTTGTAGGTGGTAATGCAGTTGTCCCTGAGTTGCAGTCCTGGTCAGGTGTATCTGCTGATTGCAGTTCTGACTGGGGTATTTAGACGTGCAGGATTCATTAGTCCTTGCCAGTTGTCCATAGTTGTTGGGAGGTTTTGGTCCTGGTTTGGTGCCTTCTGCCAAATCAGCAAAGATAAGTGTCTGGTTTTGTTTCTGTGGCACACATGCTGTGTGCTTAATAATTCTGTGCTATTCAGTGTTTTTTTGTACAGCTTAGATTGTGTCAGTATTTTCTCAGTCTTGTTGGATTCTCTGGAGTGGCAGATACACATTCCATGTCTTTAGGATTGTGGAACTTTTTGTATTATCTGCTGTGGATATTTTTGGAAGGGTTTTTAATACTGACCGCTTAGTATTCTGTCCTATCTTTCCCTATTTAGCTAGAGTGGCCTCTTTTGCTGAATCCTGTTTTCTGCCTGCGTGTGTCTTTCCTCTCCTACTCACAGTCAATATTCGTGGGGGGCTGCCTATCCTTTGGGGGTCTGCTCTGAGGCAAGGTAGCATTCCTATTTCCATCTATAGGGGTATTTAGTCCTCCGGCTGTGTCGAGGTGTCTAGGGTATGTTAGGCACACCCCACGGCTACTTCTAGTTGCGGTGTTAGTTCAGGTTTTGCGGTCAGTACAGTTTCCACCTACTCCAGAGAAAGTTCATGCGGCTCCAAAGTCACCGGATCATAACAGGCTCCCGGGCAATTTTCTGCGCCAGAGGGGGAAAGCAGACGTCTGGGGGCCAATATTTGTAGCCTGGGAAGAGATTAATTCCCATGGCCCCTCCGAGTGTTGTGAATTTACCTTTTGGCTCCCTCTAGTGGCTACTAGTGATTTGACTCTGGGTATGTCATTCATCCCTTGTATGCTCACCTGGGTCGTTAGGTCAGGGGTGTTGCTATATAAGCTCCCTGGACCTTCAGTTCAATGCCTGGCAACGTTGATATCAGAGCTAATCTGTAGTGCTCTTGTCTTCTGATCCTGGTTCCTGTTTGATTAAGCTAAGTCTGCTTTCTTGCTTTTTGCTATTTGTTTTTGTTTGCATTTTTGTCCAGCTTGTATATAATCTGTATCCTGACCTTGCTGGAAGCTCTAGGGTGGCTGGTGTTCTCCCCCCGGGCCGTTAGACGGTTCGGGGGTTCTTGAATCTCCAGCGTGGATTTTTGATAGGGTTTTTGTTGACCATATAAGTTATCTTACTACATTCTGCTATTAGTAAGGGGGCCTCTCTTTGCTAAACCTAGTTCATCTCTGTGTTTGTCATTTCCTCTTAACTCACCGTTATTATTTGTGGGGGACTTGTATCCTACTTTTGGGGTCCTTTCTCTGGAGGCAAGAGAGGTCTTTGTTTTCCTCTTCTAGGGGTAGTTAGCTCTCCGGCTGGCGCGAGACATCTAGCGACCAACGTAGGCATGTTCCCCGGCTACTTCTAGTGTTGGCGTTAGGAGTAGATATATGGTCAACCCAGTTACCACTGCCCTAAGAGCTGGATTTTTGTACTTCACAGACTGGCTGATATCTCTGAGACCCTCGCCATTGGGGTCATAACAGTTTGCCAGGCCAGTATTAAATGTTAAATGCATTGCAGAAGCGGGATTATAAGAAAGAAAGTTCTGAGTTTTTTTTTTCTCTCTCTCATTTTTTTTTTTTTTTTTTTTTTCTTTCTTTTCCCCTTTACCTCTGAGTGGCTTGTGATTGCTGCAGACATGAATGTCCAGACCTTGATTACAAGTGTGGACCAGCTTGCTGCTCGTGTGCAGGGCATACAAGATTATGTTACCAGAAATCCTATGTCAGAACCTAAGATACCGATTCCTGAACTGTTTTCCGGAGACCGATTAAGTTTAGAAATTTCAGGAAAAATTGTAAATTGTTTTTGTCCCTGAGACCCTGTTCCTCTGGAGACTCCGCTCAGCAAGTGAAAATTGTTATTTCTTTTTTACGGGGCGACCCTCAGGATTGGGCTTTCTCGCTGGCGCCAGGAGATCCGGCATTGGCTGATATTGATGCGTTTTTTCTGGCGCTCGGTTTGCTTTATGAGGAACCCAATCTTGAGATTCAGGCAGAAAAAGCCTTGCTGGCTATGTCTCAGGGCCAGGACGAGGCTGAAGTGTATTGCCAAAAATTTCGGAAATGGTCCGTGCTGACCCAGTGGAACGAGTGTGCATTGGCTGCAAATTTTAGAAATGGCCTTTCTGAAGCCATTAAGAATGTGATGGTGGGTTTTCCCATTCCCACAGGTCTGAATGATTCCATGGCCCTGGCAATTCAAATTGACCGGCGGTTGCGGGAGCGCAAAACCGCAAATTCCCTCATGGTGTTATCTGAACAGGCACCTGATTTAATGCAATGTGATAGAATCCTGACTAGAAATGAGCGGAAAATTCATAGACGCCAGAATGGCTTGTGTTACTACTGTGGTGATTCTACACATGTTATCTCAGCATGCTCTAAGCGTCTTACTAAGGTTGTTAGTCCTGTCGCCATTGGTAATTTGCAACCTAAGTTTATTCTATCTGTAACTTTGATTTGCTCACTGTCATCGTATCCTGTCATGGCGTTTGTGGATTCAGGTGCTGCCCTGAGTCTTATGGATCTGTCATTTGCCAAGCGCTGCGGTTTTGTTCTTGAGCCATTAGAAAATCCTATCCCTCTTAGGGGTATTGATGCTACGCCATTGGCAGAAAATAAACCGCAGTTTTGGACACAGGTTACCATGTGCATGACTCCTGAACATCGGGAGGTGATACGTTTTCTTGTTCTGCATAAGATGCATGATTTGGTTGTTTTGGGTTTGCCATGGTTACAGACCCATAATCCAGTCTTGGACTGGAAGGCAATGTCAGTGTCAAGTTGGGGCTGTCATGGAATTCATGGAGATTCCCTGCCCGTGTCTATTGCTACTTCTACGCCTTCGGAAGTTCCGGCGTATTTGTCTGATTATCAGGATGTCTTCAGCGAGTCTAGGTCAAGTGCATTGCCTCCTCATAGGGAATGTGACTGTGCAATAGATTTGATTCCAGGCAGTAAGTTTCCTAAGGGAAGACTGTTTAATCTGTCGGTACCTGAACATACCGCGATGCGTTCATATATCAAGGAGTCTCTGGAGAAGGGGCATATCCGTCCTTCTTCTTCCCCTCTTGGTGCGGGATTCTTTTTTGTGGCCAAAAAGGACGGATCTTTGAGGCCTTGTATTGACTATCGGCTTTTAAATAAGATCACTGTCAAATTTCAGTATCCTTTGCCGCTGTTGTCAGACTTGTTTGCCCGGATTAAAGGTGCCAAGTGGTTCACCAAGATAGACCTTCGTGGTGCGTACAACCTTGTGCGCATTAAGCAAGGAGATGAATGGAAAACCGCATTCAATACGCCCGAAGGTCATTTTGAGTACTTGGTGATGCCATTTGGGCTCTCTAATGCACCTTCAGTTTTTCAGTCCTTTATGCATGACATCTTCCGGAAGTATCTGGATAAATTTTTGATCGTTTATCTGGATGATATTCTGGTTTTTTCTGATGATTGGGACTCGCATGTGGAGCAGGTCAGGATGGTTTTCAAGATTTTGCGTGAAAATTCTTTGTTTGTTAAAGGCTCAAAGTGTCTCTTTGGTGTACAGAAGGTTCCCTTTTTAGGGTTCATTTTTTCCCCTTCTGCTGTGGAGATGGACCCAGTCAAGGTCCGAGCTATTCATGATTGGACTCAACCCTCGTCAGTTAAGAGTCTTCAGAAGTTCTTGGGTTTTGCTAACTTCTACCGTCGTTTTATCGCTAATTTTTCTAGCGTTGTTAAACCGTTGACGGATATGACCAAGAAAGGCTCTGATGTGGCTAACTGGGCTCCTGCTGCCGTGGAGGCTTTCCAGGAGTTGAAACGCCGGTTTACTTCGGCGCCTGTTTTGTGCCAGCCTGACATCTCACTTCCCTTTCAGGTTGAGGTGGATGCTTCGGAGATTGGGGCAGGGGCCGTTTTGTCGCAGAGAGGCCCTGGTTGCTCTACTATGAGACCTTGTGCCTTTTTCTCTAGGAAGTTTTCGCCGGCAGAGCGAAATTATGATGTGGGCAATCGGGAGTTGTTGGCCATGAAGTGGGCATTTGAGGAGTGGCGTCATTGGCTCGAGGGTGCTAAGCATCGTGTGGTGGTCTTGACTGATCACAAAAATCTGATGTATCTCGAGTCTGCTAAACGCCTGAATCCTAGACAGGCCCGCTGGTCATTGTTTTTCTCCCGTTTTGACTTTGTGGTCTCGTATTTACCAGGTTCTAAGAATGTGAAGGCCGATGCTCTGTCTAGGAGCTTTGTGCCTGATGCTCCTGGAGTCGCTGAACCTGTGGGTATTCTTAAGGAAGGAGTTATCTTGTCAGCTATTTCTCCAGATCTGCGACGTGTGTTGCAGAGATTTCAGGCTGGTAGGCCTGACTCTTGTCCACCTGACAGATTGTTTGTGCCTGCTAAATGGACCAGCAGAGTCATTTCCGAGGTTCATTCCTCAGTGTTGGCAGGGCACCCGGGAATTTTTGGCACCAGAGATCTGGTGGCCAGGTCCTTTTGGTGGCCTTCCTTGTCAAGGGATGTGCGGTCATTTGTGCAGTCCTGTGGTACTTGTGCTCGAGCTAAGCCTTGCTGTTCACGTGCCAGCGGGTTGCTCTTGCCCTTGCCTGTCCCGAAGAGACCTTGGACACACATCTCTATGGATTTCATTTCGGATCTTCCGGTGTCTCAGGGCATGTCTGTCATCTGGGTGATATGTGATCGTTTCTCCAAGATGGTCCATCTGGTTCCTTTGCCTAAGCTGCCTTCCTCTTCTGATCTGGTTCCTGTGTTCTTCCAGAACGTGGTTCGTTTGCACGGCATTCCTGAGAATATTGTGTCGGACAGAGGATCCCAGTTTGTTTCCAGGTTCTGGCGATCCTTTTGTGGTAGGATGGGCATTGAATTGTCGTTTTCGTCCGCTTTTCATCCACAGACTAACGGACAAACGGAACGAACTAATCAGACTCTGGAGGCGTATTTGAGGTGTTTTGTCTCTTCTGATCAGGATGATTGGGTGACCTTCTTGCCGTTGGCTGAATTTGCCCTTAATAATCGGGCTAGTTCTGCCACCTTGGTTTCGCCATTTTTCTGCAACTCTGGTTTCCATCCTCGTTTTTCCTCGGGACATGTGGAGCCTTCTGACTGTCCTGGAGTGGATTCTGTGGTGGATAGGTTGCAGCGGATCTGGAATCATGTGGTGGACAACTTGAAGTTGTCACAGGAGAAGGCTCAGCGTTTTGCCAACCGCCGCCGCGGTGTGGGTCCCCGACTTCGTGTTGGGGATTTGGTATGGCTGTCTTCTCGATTTGTTCCTATGAAGGTCTCCTCTCCCAAATTTAAGCCTCGATTCATTGGTCCTTACAAGATATTGGAGATCCTTAATCCTGTATCCTTTCGCCTGGATCTTCCGGCGTCGTTTGCCATTCACAACGTATTTCATAGGTCCTTGTTGCGGCGGTACGTTGTGCCTGTGGTTCCTTCTGCTGAGCCTCCTGCTCCGGTGTTGGTTGAGGGCGAGTTGGAGTACGTGGTGGAGAAGATCTTAGATTCTCGTCTCTCCAGGCGGAGGCTTCAGTACCTGGTCAAGTGGAAGGGCCATGGTCAGGAGGATAATTCCTGGGTGGTCGCCTCTGATGTGCATGCGGCCGATTTAGTTCGTGCCTTTCACGCCGCCCATCCTGATCGCCCTGGTGGTCTTGGTGAGGGTTCGGTGACCCCTCACTAAGGGGGGGGGGTACTGTTGTGAATTTACCTTTTGGCTCCCTCTAGTGGCTACTAGTGATTTGACTCTGGGTATGTCATTCATCCCTTGTATGCTCACCTGGGTCGTTAGGTCAGGGGTGTTGCTATATAAGCTCCCTGGACCTTCAGTTCAATGCCTGGCAACGTTGATATCAGAGCTAATCTGTAGTGCTCTTGTCTTCTGATCCTGGTTCCTGTTTGATTAAGCTAAGTCTGCTTTCTTGCTTTTTGCTATTTGTTTTTGTTTGCATTTTTGTCCAGCTTGTATATAATCTGTATCCTGACCTTGCTGGAAGCTCTAGGGTGGCTGGTGTTCTCCCCCCGGGCCGTTAGACGGTTCGGGGGTTCTTGAATCTCCAGCGTGGATTTTTGATAGGGTTTTTGTTGACCATATAAGTTATCTTACTACATTCTGCTATTAGTAAGGGAGCCTCTCTTTGCTAAACCTAGTTCATCTCTGTGTTTGTCATTTCCTCTTACCTCACCGTTATTATTTGTGGGGGGCTTGTATCCTACTTTTGGGGTCCTTTCTCTGGAGGCAAGAGAGGTCTTTGTTTTCCTCTTCTAGGGGTAGTTAGCTCTCCGGCTGGCGCGAGACATCTAGCGACCAACGTAGGCATGTTCCCCGGCTACTTCTAGTGTTGGCGTTAGGAGTAGATATATGGTCAACCCAGTTAACACTGCCCTAAGAGCTGGATTTTTGTACTTCACAGACTGGCTGATATCTCTGAGACCCTCGCCATTGGGGTCATAACACCGAGGCTATGAATATCAGCCCGCAGCTGTATGCGTAGCCTTTACTGGCTATTAAAATAGGGGGACCTCCCCCCCAAAAAATGACGTGGGGTCCCCCTATATTTTATAGCCGAAAAGGCTATGCAGACAGCTGCGGGCTGATATTCATAGCCTAGAGATGGGCCATGGTTATTGCCCCCCTGGCTACAAATACAAGCCCCCAGCCGCCCCAGAAATGGCGCAATTCCGGCACTTAGCTGGAATTATTTTATTATTAATTACAGGTGACAATGGCTTCGGGGATCAAGATGACAAGGTGATGGTGAGTATGTACTCTGTTTGTACTGTATGTATGTACTGTATGTATGTTGGATATTCAGTATGTATGTACAGTATGTTGCATGTTGTATTTACCATGTTGCATGCGGTATGTTGCATGTAGTATGTCGCATGGCGCATGTAGTATGTTGCATGTCGCATGTGGTATGTTGCATGTTGCACGTGGTATGTTGCATGTCGTATGTGGTATGTTGCATGTCGCATGTGGTATGTTGCATGCACTGTGGTGCATGTGGTATGTTGCATGTCGCATGTGGTATATCGCATGTGGTATGTCACATGTTATACATCTTATTACTTCTACCCAAGTGCATGACCTTACATTTATCCCCATTAAAGCTCATTTGCCATTTATCAGCCCAAGCTTCTAGTTTACATAAATCATCCTGTAATATAAAATTGTCCTCCTCTGTATTGATTTCCCTGCAGAGTTTATTGTCATCTGAAAATATTGAAATTCTACTCTTTATGCCCCCTACAAGATCTTTAATAAATATGTTAAAAGAAGAGGGCCCATTATTGACGCCTGTGATACCCCACTGCTAACCGCGACCCAGTCCGAGTGTGCTCCATTAATAACCACCCTTTGTTTCCTATCCCTGAGCCAGCTCTTAACCCACTTACACATATTTTCCCCTATCCCAATTATTCTCATTTTATGTATCAACCTTTTGTGTGGCACCGTATCAAAAGATTTTGAAAAGTCCATATGCACTACGTGAACTGTTGTGAATTCTGCTTTTGGGCTCCCTCCGTTGGTTGTAGGTGGTAATGCAGTTGTCCCTGAGTTGCAGTCCTGGTCAGGTGTATCTGCTGATTGCAGTTCTGACTGGGTTAGTTAGGCGTGCTGGATTCATTAGTCCTTGCCAGTTGTCAATTGTTGTTGGGAGGTGTAGGACCTCTGCCTGGTTCCTGGCAGGAGCCTTTCTGCCAAATCAGCAAAGATAAGTGTCTGTTTTTTTTTCCTGTGGCACACATGCTGTGTGCTTCACAATTCAGTGCTATTCTTTGTGTTTTCTTGTCCAGCTTAGATTGTGTCAGTAGTTTCTCAGTCTTGTTGGATTCTCTGGAGTGGCAGATATACATTCCATGTCTTTAGTTAGATTGTGGAACTTTTTGTATTATCTGCTGTGGATATTTTTGGAAGGGTTTTAATACTGACCGCCTAGTAATCTGTCCTATCCTTTCCTATTTAGCTAGAGTGGCCTCTTTTGCTAAATCCTGTTTTCTACCTGCGTGTGTCTATTCTCCTACTCACAGTCATTATTCGTGGGGGGCTGCCTATCCTTTGGGGTTCTGCTCTGAGGCAAGGTAGCATTCCTATTTCCATCTATAGGGGTATTTAGTCCTCCGGCTGTGTCGAGGTGTCTAGGGTATGTTAGGCACACCCCACGGCTACTTCTAGTTGCGGTGTTAGTTCAGGATTTGCGGTCAGTACAGGTTCCACCGACTCCAGAGAAAGTTTCATGCGGCTCCAAGGTCACCAGATCATAACAGTACAACTGGCCAATAATGAGTTAAATGCATCTCAGAAGAAGGGAAGAAAGGTGTTGAGCCATTTTTTTTTCTGCAGTCTGTTCTTCCCTCTTTATTTTTGGGTGGCTGAGGAGTCTTGTGCCAGCATGGATGTTCAGGAATTAGCTTCTCGTGTAGCCAGCTTGCTGCTAGGGTACAGGGTATTTCTGATTATATTGTCCAGACTCCTGCTTTAGAGCCGAAGATTCCTACTCCTTATTTGTTTTTTGGTGATAGGTCCAAATTTTGGGGTTTTAAAAACAATTGTAAACTGTTTTTTGCTCTGAGACCGCGATCCTCCGGTGATTCCATTCAGCAGGTTAAAATTGTCATCTCCCTGCTGCGTGGCGATCCTCAGGATTGGGCATTTTCCCTGGAATCTGGGAATCCGGCCTTGCTTAATGTAGATTCCTTTTTTTAGGCTTTAGGATTATTATATGATGAACCGAATTCTGTGGATCAAGCGGAGAAAACCTTGTTGGCCCTGTCTCAGGGTCAAGAGGCGGCAGAATTGTATTGTCAGATATTTAGAAAATGGTCTGTGTTGACTAAATGGAATGATGATGCTTTGGCAGCAATTTTCAGAAAGGGTCTTTCTGAATCCGTTAAAGATGTTATGGTGGGGTTTCCCACGCCTTCCGGTCTGAGTGATTCTATGTCTCTGGCCATTCAGACTGATCGGCGCTTGTGGGAGCGTCAAACTGTGCGCGCTGTGGCGTCGTCCTTAGAGCAAAGTCATTGTGGCGACGCTTCTCATGTCATTTCAGTCTGCCCTAAGCGGACAAAAAGGATCACTAGTTCATTTACTATCAGTACTGTACAACCTAAATTTCTGTTATCGGTGTCCTTGATCTGCTCATTGTCATCATTTTCTGTCATGGCGTTTGTGGATTCAGGCGCCGCCTTGAACTTAATGGATTTTGAGTTTGCCAGGCGTTGTGGTTTTCCCTTGCAGCCTTTGCAGAACCCTATTCCTTTAAGGGGGATTGATGCTACACCTTTGGCTAAAAATAAGCCCCAGTTTTGGACACAGGTGACCATGCACATGGCGCTAGCCCATCAGGAAGATTGTCGATTTCTGGTGTTGCATAATTTGCATGATGTTATCGTGCTGGGTTTCCCGTGGTTGCAGGTACATAATCCTGTGTTGGATTGGAAATCTATGTCTGTGACTAGTTGGGGTTGTCAGGGGGTTCATAATGATGTTCCTTTGATGTCAATCTCCTCTTCTTCCTCTTCTGAAATTCCCGAGTTTTTGTCTGATTTTCAGGATGTATTCGATGAGCCCAAGTCCAGTTCCCTTCCACCGCACAGGGACTGTGATTGTGCGATTGACTTGATTCCAGGCAGTAAGTTTCCTAAGGGCCGACTTTTCAACCTGTCTGTGCCTGAACACACCGCCATGCGGAATTATGTTAAGGAGTCTTTGGAGAAAGGGCATATTCGGCCATCTTCTTCACCGTTGGGAGCAGGTTATTTTTTTGTTGCTAAGAAGGATGGCTCCTTGAGACCTTGTATTGATTATCGCCTCTTGAATAAGATCACGGTCAAGTTTCAATACCCTTTACCTTTGCTTTCTGATTTGTTTGCTAGGATTAAGGGGGCTAGTTGGTTTACGAAGATTGACCTTCGGGGGGCATATAATCTTGTTCGTATTAAGCATGGTGATGAATGGAAAACTGCGTTTAATACGCCCGAAGGCCATTTTGAATACCTTGTGATGCCATTCGGGCTCACTAACGCTCCATCTGTTTTTCAATCCTTCATGCATGATATCTTCCGGACTTATATTGATAAATTCTTGATTGTACATTTGGACGATATTTTGATTTTTTCCGATGATTGGAAGTCTCATGTGGAACAGGTCAGGATGGTATTTCTGATCCTTCGTGACAATGCTTTGTTTGTGAAGGGGTCTAAGTGTCTCTTTGGGGTGCAGAAGGTCTCTTTTTTGGGCTTTATTTTTTCTCCCTCATCTATGGAGATGGATCCGGTTAAGGTTCAGGCCATTCATGATTGGATTCAACCCACATCCGTGAAGAGCCTTCAGAAATTTTTGGGTTTTGCTAATTTTTATCGCCGTTTCATTGCTAACTTCTCCAGCGGGGTTAAACCCTTGAATGATTTGACGAAAAAAGGCGCTGATGTGACGAATTGGTCCTCTGCGGCTGTCTCTGCCTTTCAGGAGCTTAAACGCCGATTTACTTCTGCTCCGGCCAACCAGATGTTTCTCTTCCTTTTCAGGTTGAGATTGATGCTTCTGAGATTGGGGCAGGGGCCATTTTGTCTCAGAGGGATTCTGTTGGTTCTTTGATGAAACCGTGTGCCTTCTTCTCCCGCAAGTTTTCGCCTGCTGAACGCAATTATGATGTCGGCAATCGGGAGTTGTTGGCTATGAATTGGGCGTTTGAGGAGTTGCGACATTGGCTTGAGGGAGCTAAGCACCGTATTGTGGTCCTGACCGATCATAAGAATTTGATTTACCTCGAGTCTGCCAAACGGCTGAGTCCTAGACAGGCTCGATGGTCCTTGTTTTTTTCCCGTTTTGATTTTGTGGTTTTGTATCTTCCGGGTTCCAAGAATATTAAGGCTGATGCCCTTTCTAGGAGTTTTTTGCCTGATTCTCCTGAGGTCCTTGAACTGGTCAGCATTCTGAAAGAAGGGGTGGTCCTTTCTGCCATTGCCCTTGATTTACGGCGGGTTCTTCAGGAATTTCAGGCTGATAGACCTGACCGCTGTCCTGTGGGGAAATTGTTTGTTCCTGACAGATGGACTAGTAGAGTGATTTCTGAGGTTCACTCTTCTGTGTTGGCTGGTCATCCTGGTATTTTTGGTACCAGAGATTTGGTTGGTAGGTCCTTTTGGTGGCCTTCGTTGTCACGTGATGTGCGTTCTTTTGTGCAGTCCTGTGGGACTTGTGCGCGGGCCAAGCCTTGTTGTTCCCATGCTAGTGGGTTACTTTTGCCATTGCCGGTCCCTGAGAGGCCCTGGACGCATATTTCTATGGATTTTATTTCTGATCTTCCGGTTTCCCAGAGGATGTCGGTTATCTGGGTTGTTTGTGACCGGTTTTCTAAGATGGTTCATTTGGTGCCTTTGCCTAAATTGCCTTCCTCTTCAGAGTTGGTTCCGTTGTTTTTTCAGCATGTGGTTCGTTTGCATGGTATTCCGGAGAATATTGTGTCCGACAGAGGTTCCCAGTTTGTTTCTAGGTTTTGGCGGGCCTTTTGTGCTAGGCTGGGCATTGATTTGTCTTTTTCTTCTACATTTCATCCTCAGACAAATGGCCAGACCGAGCGAACTAATCAGACTTTGAAGACTTATTTGAGATGCTTTGTGTCTGGCGATCAGGATGATTGGGTGGCCTTTTTGCCATTGGCCGAGTTTGCCCTTAATAATCGGGCTAGTTCGGCTACTTTGGTTTCGCCTTTTTTTTGTAATTTTGGTTTTCATCCTCGTTTTTCTTCTGGGCAGGTTGAGCCTTCTGACTGTCCTGGTGTGGATTCTGTGGTTGACAGGTTGCAGCAGATTTGGGCTCATGTGGAGGACAATTTGGTGTTGTCTCAGGAGGAGGCTCAACGTTTTGCTAACCGTCGTCGGTGTGTTGGTTTCCGGCTTCGGGTTGGGGATTTGGTTTGGTTGTCTTCCCGTCATGTTCCTATGAAGGTCTCTTCCCCTAAGTTTTAAGCCTCGGTTTATTGGTCCTTATAGGATTTCTGAGATTATTAATCCGGTGTCTTTTCGATTGGCGTTTCCGGCCTCTTTTGCTATCCATAATGTCTTCCATAGATCTTTATTGCGGAAATATGTGGTGCCCGTTGTTCCCTCTGTTGATCCTCCGGCCCCTGTTTTGGTTGATGAGGAGTTGGAGTATGTGGTTGAGAAGATTTTGGATTCTCGTTTTTCGAGGCGGAGGCTTCAGTACCTTGTAAAATGGAAGGATTATGGCCAGGAGGATAATTCTTGGGTTTTTGCTTCTGATGTCCATGCTGCTGATTTGGTTCATGCTTTTCATCTGGCTCGTCCTGATCGGCCTGGGGGCTCTGGTGAGGGTTCGGTGACCCCTCCTCAAGGGGGGGGGTACTGTTGTGAATTCTGCTTTTGGGCTCCCTCCGGTGGTTGTAGGTGGTAATGCAGTTGCCCTTGAGTTGCAGTCCTGGTCAGGTGTATTTGCTGATTGCAGTTCTGACTGGGGTATTTAGGCGTGCTGTATTCATTAGTCCTTGCCAGTTGTCAATTGTTGTTGGGAGGTGTATGACCTCTGCCTGGTTCCTCCTGCCTTTCTGCCAAATCAGCAAAGATAAGTGTCTGGTTTTTTTTTCCTGTGGCACACATGCTGTGTGCTTCACAATTCAGTGCTATTCTTTGTGTTTTCTTGTCCAGCTTAGATTGTGTCAGTAGTTTCTCAGTCTTGTTGGATTCTCTGGAGTGGCAGATAAACATTCCATGTCTTTAGTTAGATTGTGGAACTTTTTGTATTATCTGCTGTGGATATTTTTGGAAGGGTTTTAATACTGACCGCCTAGTAATCTGTCCTATCCTTTCCTATTTAGCTAGAGTGGCCTCTTTTGCTAAATCCTGTTTTCTACCTGCGTGTGTCTATTCTTCTCCTACTCACAGTCATTATTCGTGGGGGGCTGCCTATCCTTTGGGGGTCTGCTCTGAGGCAAGGTAGCATTCCTATTTCCATCTATAGGGGTATTTAGTCCTCCGGCTGTGTCAAGGTGTCTAGGGTATGTTAGGCACACCCCACGGCTACTTCTAGTTGCGGTGTTAGTTCAGGATTTGCGGTCAGTACAGGTTCCACCGACTCCAGAGAAAGTTTCATGCGGCTCCAAGGTCACCAGATCATAACAGTGAACTGGGTTCCCTTGGTCCAGTCTGGAACTTACCTCTTCATAGAAATTGATCAGATTAGTCTGACAGGAACTGTCCCCAGTAAACCCATGCTGATATTGGGTCATGAGGTTATTCCTCGTCAGATTCTTCAGCATAGCATCCCTTAGAATACCCTCCAGGATTTTACCCACAGTAGAGGTTAAGCTTACTGGCCTATAATTTCCGAGTTCAGTTTTTGTCCCCTTTTAGAATATTGGCACCACATTTGCTATACGCCAGTCCTGTTGTACAGACCCTGTTACTATGGACCCTTTAAAGATTAAAAATAATGGTCTATCAATGACTGTACTTAGTTCCTGCAGTACTCGCGGGTGTATCCCATCCGGACCCGGAGATTTGTGAATTTTAGTGATTTTTAGATGCCGACGTACTTCCTGCTGGGTTAAGCAGGTGACACTTAATGGGGAATTTTTGTTATCACTGATCATATTGTCTGCCATGGAATTTTCTAGTGTAAATACTGATGAAAAAAGTCATTTAGCTTATTGCCTTTTTCCTCATCCACATCCACCATTTCACCCAGACTATTTTTAAGGGTGGCAACACTATCATTTTTTAGTTTCTTACTATTTACATAGTTAAATAATATTTTGGGATTATTTTTACTCTCTCTGGCATTGAGTCTCTCTGTCTCAATCTTTGCAGCCTTGATTTGCTGTTTACAGAAGATAATTTTCTGTATTTATTTAATGCCTCATTACTACCTACTTCCTTTAATTCTCTAAATGCTTTCTTTTTGTCACTTATTGTGCCCCTTACAGCTCCCCTTACAGCTCTATTTAGCCATATTGGTTTCCTCCTATTTCTAGTATGTTTATTCCCATATGGTATATACTGTGCACAGGTCCTATCCAGGATGCTAATAAATGTCTCCCATTTTCTTTGTGTATTTTTATGTCTCAGGATATCATCCCAGTTAACCCATTATGTACCAATGTCCTTTTTTTGGGACGCCTAATCTTTAGCTTCTAGCAACTAAGATTTTATAATTTTTATAGTTAGGTCAAATTTTTTGTGTTGTGTTTGTAAAATGAATGTTTTCAAAATAGGAAATCATGTCATTGTCATTTTTAATTGAATATTGGGATGCCCTTTTCTGAAAAATCCGTACTTGTAAAAATTTTAATTTTGCAAGTAATGGGTTAATTGCACCAAGATCATATCTCATCCCTTGGATATTTGCCCTCCTGAAGTTTAGTGTCCTTGTAACCCCTCTACTACACATCTTATTAAAGGATACATGAAAACTTATTATTTTGTGATCACTATTCCCCAAGTGACCCCCAACCCTTATATTTGCTATGCGGTCTGGCCTGTGTTAATATTAGGTCTAGCAGTGCCCCTCTTCTTGTTGGGTCCTGAACCAATTGTGAAAGGTAATTGTCTCTCATAGTTGTCAAAAACCGATTACCTTTGCTGGAACTGCAGGTTTCTGTTCCCCAATCTATTTCAGGGTAGTTGAAGTCCCCCATAATAATGACTTCTCCTTGAGTCGCAGCTTCATCTATTTGCTATATGAGGATATTCTCCGTTGCTTCCATTATTTTTGGAGACTTATAACAAACCCCTATCAGTAATTATCTTTTCCCCTCCCCTTATCTCTACCCACAGGGACTCTACATTTTCATTAGATTCACCTATATTATCACGCAGGATGGGTTTTAGGGATGATTTTACATATAGACACACCCCTCCCCCTCACTTATTTGTTCGGTCATGGCTCTTATCCAGCCACGTTTTAGATATCCCCACCATGTCATAATTATGCTCCAACACTATTAATTCTAAGTCATCCATTTTGTTAGCAAGGCTTCTGGCATTAGTATACATACATTTTATGTATCTCTCTGCACCTCTATTCTTTCTTAAATTATTAATTGATCTAACCCCACCCCTCATGCCACCGCCACCCCCAACTTCCTTATTTGTGCCAGGTCTCTATCTGCACTATCTTCCCCTCATATAAAATGAATACCCTCCCCCAATCCCTAATTTAAACATTCCTCCAACCTTCTAGCCATTTTCTCCCCAAGCACAGCTGCACCTTCCCTATTGAGGTGCAGCCCGTCCTTAGAGTAGAACCTGTAGCCAACTGAGAAGTTGTCCCAGTTCTGCAGGAACCCAAACCCCTCCTTTCTACACCAATTCTTGAGCCACTTATTAACCTCCCTAATCTCCCATTGCCTCTCTGGCGTCCACCCGATCAGCGATGTGTCGGACTCGAGCGCCAGGTACGCAGCACACCTTTCGATGATTCCTGTGTTTGTGACAGATTGCCCTATCTGTTCCCCTAATAATTGAGTCCCCCACTACCAGCACCTGTCTGGTGTGGCCTCCCCTGCTCTCCTATTTCCCTCCTTACTGTAGCAGTCTCTCCTCCGGCTTTTAGAGGACATGCCTGGCTGCACCCTATACTGGCACCCCCCTCATCTGCCAACTTAGCAAACTTATTCAGGTGTGCCAGATCAGGACTAGCCTCCCTGGCACTCTTCCCTCTATCCGGCCTTCTAACTGTCACCAAGCTTGCTGCTTCACTGTCCTGCAGCTCCATCCTACCATCCCCCCCTCATCTATCCCATTGAGCGTCTGCTCAGTGAGCAGAAGACTCCTTTTCATATTGTCAATGGATCTCTGTGTTGCCAGCTGCACATTTAGATTCAGAATCTGGGTTTCCAAATGCACAACGTGCTCACATCTCGCACAGCAGTATGCACCCACGACCGGCTGCTCAAGGATTGCATACATGTGGCAAGATGTGCACTGTGTGGCATTAACAGTAGTGGAGCACATTTCCTAATGGGGATTGCACCAGACAGAAACGTTAAATAAAAAAATAAATGCAAATTATCAATGAAACACAGACAGCAATTAGGTAATTCTTCCCTTGGAAACTCCCTGAATCCAAAGTCACTGAATCACAAGTCACACTTACCGCCGTTCACACTTACCGCCGTTCACACTTACCGCCGTTCACACTTACCGCCGTTCACACTTATGCTCAGGTCACACTCAGCTCGTTCACACTCGCTAAGCTGAAGATTTAAAGAATTTGGTATGTTGCATGTCGCACGTAGTATGTTGCATGTCGCACGTAGTATGTTGCATGTCGCACGTGGTATGTTGCATGTCACACGTGGTATGTTGCATGTCGCATGTACTATGTCACATAGCGCATGTGGCATGTTGCAGGGTGCATGTTGCAGGGTGCATGTTGCAGGGTGCATGTCGCATGTAATCTGCTCTTAGATAGATGACATAGATAAATAGATAGAAGGAATCAGAAAGTTAGAAGGAATACCATAGATAGAATGAGATAGATAGATGTAAAGAAATAGATAGATAGATAAGCGATTTTGTCACAAAACTTAAGCTAGCAGGCCTTGATGGGAAAAAGTTTTTTGGCATCCAGGACAACACAATTTGCATATCCAGACTTCTGGGGCATAGAGGTTACAGTGAATAACCTGCACATGCGCAATGATGTATTGTATGCTTTGCCCACTGTTGGGGAATACATACTGCGCATGCGCTAGAGGCTAATGTACTGCGCAACCGCAAATAACGAGCGTGATCTGTGCTATTCACAGATCGAGTTACATCTGACACGCCGAGGAGCGGGGGGAGAGAGACAGCGATTAAGCCCCCCCTCATCGGACCAGGGTGATTGAAAGCCGAAAATGGCGAGATTACTTAGATATTTTCTCTGCAAAGGTGGGGAATTGAGGGATTATAAAGGCACTATTGTAAAGCAGAGCTCAGGCCTTATTGAACGATATTTTTATCTCATATCGAAAAAATGAGGTGACCGGTTCTCTTTAAGGGCGAATACGTGTTTGGGCCAGCTCTTGACAAAATTCTGGAAAATTCCACAGATATTAAGAATGCTCTTCCTGAGCAAAACCCCCCAGGAAACTCTTTTTCCAGTTCACCACCTGACAGCACCATGGAGGACGTCCTTCTTACCCTCAGTGGGACAGGAACAACAAGCGGTTAAAAGGACCCTCTCCTTACCACCCACAAGTGTTTTTTCTGTCCCACTGGGGATAGGATCAGCGAGCGTGTCCTCAGACGGTGCTGTGCAGATGGTGAGGATTGGGGGGCCCAGCCTTACCCTTCCCACTGCAAGAGGTCTGCTGCTGATACCTGCGATGAGGGGTCCCTCAGCCTCCCTAGTGTAACACTGCTCTTGGGGTCGGATCTGCTTCCTCCACCATGGGGGCTCTCGGACCGGGCGCCATGCTGCTGAGGTGCAGTGGAGTGGCCGCGTCACTTCCGGCTGCGACGGCTGTGTCACTTCCGGGTTTCAGTCTGCCGGGTTGTGGCAGATCTCAGCGGCGGCGACGCCAGCCTCATGGAGACTCTTTTCAAAGGACAGTCACGCCGCCTGGGGCGCGGTCGAGGATGAGCAGGATCAACCAGGTAAAAAACAAATGTAAGGTGGGAGGTTGCCATCCTGAAATATGAGCACTTGGTCAGTGTACTTGTTGAAATGGAGGACACAGCCAAACCTGAGGGACCCGAGCAGAGCCCGGGGCACGTGAGTAGGCTACTCACCGAAAAGCCATACAATGCCATACCAATCCCCTATACAATCGGAGGTAATACTAAGATCTGTGCGTTTGTAGGGTGAGCCACCCACCCCTTCAGCAGGAAATAAATCCAGGAAGAGTAAATGTCCCATTTGCGTTGCTAAATTGCCAGAGAACTGTCGGAAACTGCTCTATAAAGCCTGGACGTTTAAAATCGTCGGAGAGGAGCAGACATCACTAATGACCAACATGAGGTCAATGATAAGACAGGAGGTTCAGGCTTCCATCTCGAGTCTGAATCTCCCTCAGACCATCCAAGCAGAACCGCAGAGATCACAGGAAAGACTTAAGGAATCTAGCCCCTCCTCGGATGATGATATTTCCAAGGATTTGGATCAGAAAGAAAGGGAATATTTCAATAGGAAGGGAGAGGAAATATCTCTTCTTGGCTGCAGACACGGATGAGCTTCTACATGCAGTACGAAACACTATGCAGTTGCAGGACACTCCTGAAGAAGTCTATATACAGGATGAAATGTTTGGCGGTCTGCGTTCCCAGGTCACTTGATTTTTCCCTGTTAATAACCACATCCGATCCATGATCTTAGAAGAGTGGCAGGTGGCGGAGAAAAGGCTAGTGGTACCGGAGACTTTAGGCTCTTTTGCCTTTCAACCCAGAGGATATAAAGACTTGGGATGAAGTACCCAAAATAGACGTGTCATTGGCCAAATTGGCGAAGATGACGGCGATTCCATTTGAGGACTCCTTCTGAATGAAGGATTCAATGGATCACAAGGCCGATGGACTACTAAGGAGAGCTTGGGAGTCTTCGGCAGCGATAATTTGGGCCAACATTGCTGCAACTTTGGTAGCCCGGTCCATGCATTTATGTATGGTAGATCTGGAAGAACATCTCAGCACAAAAACTTCCAGAGATGTCATACTTAAATCCCTACCTTAGTTAAAGCTCGGACAGGATTCATGGCAGACGCATCGGCAGAGTTGGTGCGATTCGACGTGAGGAGCGAGTCTTTATCTAATGCGGCCAGAAGAGCAATCTGGCTAAAGACTTGGTCGGGGGATACTCAGTCAAAAAACAAACTCTGTGGGATCCCGTTCTCAGGGGGTAAAGTGTTTGGGCCAATTCTAGATGACATATTAGAAAATGCCTCAGACAAGAAAAAAGGGTTCCCTGAGGAGAATACGAGAAAATACCAGCCCTTTCATAGATCTTGTCCTAGTCAAAAGACAGACTACAGAGGGAAAGGGAAGTCAAGGAGGTGGTCCTATCCCAAAGGGGGGAAGAGTGGAGACTCCATCTTCCCAGGTCACGGCTCAGGAAAATTTAATAAATGACGCCATCAGAATGGGAGGTTGGTTAAAGGAGTTTCTAGGGGGTTGGCAGAAAATCTCATAATCCTTGTTTTTTTCAGATGACTGGTCAGGGCTACAGACTAGAATTCACCAACTTACCCCCAGAAAGGTTCATAGTAACCAGATCCCATCCTCGGTTAGACTCCCCTATGTGGTCAGACATCCAGGAGCTACTAAAAGTAGACACAGTCATTCCAGTTCCCACTCCAGAGAGAGGCAGGGGTCATTACTCGAGTCTCTTCTCAATAAAGAAATCATCAGGAGACTCCAGAACAATCATACATCTCAAACCCCTGAACAAGTGGATAAAATACAAAAGGTTCAGAAGGAATCCATCCTCTATAAGGGAAGCAATGAAGATTCTAGGTCTAATGACTGCTTGTATCCCCTGCGTGAAGTGGAGTCAATTTCACTCGTGGGGGTTACAGAAGGAGGTTTTGAGGACCTGGGACAGAAAGACAGTTCTTTGGACAAGAAGGTGACTCTTTCTTTCTCTTTCAGGGAAGAAAGCACTAACTTGGTGGACCATCCCAGAAAACCTGAGGATAGGGGTACCATGGGTTCTTTGTCCCTGTATCACCGTCACCACGGACGCCAGCCAGTACGGATGGGGTGGACATATAGAAGGGAAATACTACCTAGGACAATGAAGTCCAGATCATTGAATTTCAGAGAACTATAAGCAATATGGAAAGTTCTTTACCGGTCCCAGTCGGAGATCAGAGGCAAGCACGTGAAGGTACTATCCGACAATGTGACAGCAGTGGCATTTCTAAGACACCAGGGAGGCCCGAAGCACCCATCTTTATAGTATCTGGCAAACTAGATTTTCAAGTGGGCGTAAAACTCTGTCGAATACATCTCAGTGGTACACCTGGAGGGAGCCAAGAACCAGGTGGCAGATTTCTTGAGCAGAGCACCGAAAAATCCCACTTAGTGGGAATTTAATTCAGAAGTGTTTTCGACATGCTGTGTCAACATTGGGGAACACCACAAGTGCATCTGTTTGCCACCATTACAAATTCAAAAGCCAGAACCTTTTTCTCACTAAATCCCCTAGATGGGGCAGTGGGAGTCGACACTCTATCACAACCTTGGGGAGAAGGGCTCCTGTATGCGTTCCCACCTCTCCCATTGATTTCGAGAACACTCAGGAAGATACGGGACGACGGAGCAACAGTGATCTTGGTAGTACCTTTTTGGCCAGGGAGAAGCTGGTTCTCTTTACTAACCAGAATGACGGTAGAGAGGCCTATTCTTTTACCGAAGAGACAGGACCTACTGTACCAAGGTCCGTTGCTCCAGAAGAATCCAGCCTCATTTCAACTATGTTTTGGATCCTGAGGCCTGTCAGAATATGTGATCACCACACTCCAAGCAAGCAGAAAGCCGGTGACCTCTGCAATCTACAATAAAATTTGGAGGCGATTTTGTACCTTTTCAAGAGGAGCTCCAGCAGACATTAAGAGTCCAGATATCCCCAGAATCCTCGACTTCCTCGAATTAGGGTTTAAAATAGGTCTTCGGCCTAATACTTTAAAGGTGCAGATTGCGGCCCTTAGTGTTTTCTTTGACTTTTCTTTAGCCTCACATCCCTGGGTAGCAAGGTTCTCTAGAGCCACATAGAGAATGAGTCCTCTTGTAAGGAAGTCATCTCCACCGTGGGACCTTAACTTGGTCCTTAATGCCCTGTGTAAACCCCCGTATCTCCTGTCAGAGGACATGGATATAGCCAAGCTCTCTTTTAAAAACGCTTTTCTTATGGCCATTACATCGGCTAAAAGATTGGGGGAGATGCAGGCCCTATCCATACAGGATCCATACCTACAGATTTTTGATGATCGAATAGTCTTGAGGCTTGACCCAGCTTTCCTCCCCAAGGTGGTATCATCTACAAATATGAACCAAGAAGTAATCCTTCCCTTGTTCTGCCAGCACCCTAGAAATCCAAAAGAGGGGGTCTATCATAATTTAGACGTCAGGGAGACAGTTCTAAAATATCTAAAGGCAACTGAGAGTTGGAGACGAGACACCAATCTGTTTATTCAATATGGGGACCAAATAGGGACTGTAAATCAGCTAAGGCAACTATCGCAAGGTGGATATTAACTACAATAGACTTGGTGTATAGAGCTCAAGGGAATGATCCTCCAAACATCCTTAGAGCCCATTCAACCTGACCTAAGGCTATGTCATGGGCAGAAGGGTGGGGGCCTCAACAGAACAGATCTGTAGGGCCGCAACTTGGACCAGTCTTAGTACTTTTGCTAGACATTATAAGCTAGATGTTGTTTCAGCACAATTAACTTTTGCCAGAAAAGTATTACATGCAGTAGCCCCAACCTAAGATTACCAACCTTTGGTACTTCTCCATGGTGCTGTCAGGTGGTGAACTGGAAAACGGTAATTAGACCTACCGGTAATTGTATTTCCAGGAATCCATCCTGATAGCACTACTAGTTCCCTCCCCACTGCAAGATCTTGTTTTTGTATACTGATGTGATGTAACATTGGTGTAAGAATTGTTAATAAAACGTTCTTTTTTTTGCATCCATCCAGTGTGGTACTTTGGAAAATCACTGGTGAGTGGTAAGGGGAGGGTCCTTTTAACCGCTTGTTGTTCCTGTCCCACTGAGGGTAAGAAGGACGTCCTCCATGGTGCTGTCAGGATAGATTCCTGGAAATGCAATTACTGGTAGGTCTAATTACCATTTTTCGTGCCTCTCAGCCTCAGACCTCCCAGACAAAGGGAAAAGGGAAAACTGGGAGATGGATTTATGCTAACCAAAGGGGCAAGAATATCCTTGTTCCCCAGCAACAACACCAACAGGATAAACAATGACTCTGACCCGGTGGGAGGAGGCTCTCAAACTTTTTCCATCATTGGCAGGCCTTCTCCAGTTGCCTTTGGGTCCTCAATGTCATCAAGGAGGGCCTTCTTATAGAGTTCGAGTCCTCCCCTCCTTGGGGTCTGAGAGTCACCTCCCTACCATCCAAGGAGCCCAGACATTGCTGTTATTGGGGCTTCAGGATTTACTAAGATCAAAAGCAATTTCCCCGATACTGGTGGACGAATGGGGAAGAGGCCACTACTCCCTACTCTTCTTGGTAACGAAACCTTCAGGGGAGGCACGTATCATCATAAACCTAAAGAATCTCAATCGGCACATTTCCTATCGCAGATTCAAGATGGAATCTGTAAAATCATCTATTCCCCTTATAGGTCCTCATTTCTTCATGGCAACCATCGACCTGAAGGATGCTTACTTTCATGTGTCAATTCATCCTCGACACAGAAAGTATTTGAGGTTTACAGTGCAGCAGAACTAGCAAGTGAGGCACTATCAGTTCAATGTACTCCCTTTCGGCATCTCCTCAGTGCCAAGGGTCTTTTCCAGGATAATGGCAGAAGCTGTGTCATATATCCGAGGACAGGGCATCTGCATCGTGCCCTACCTGGACGACCTACTGGTCATAGGCCCTTCTGCTCAGATTCTCAGGGGTCATGTGGCAAAATCTTTGGACATTCTGCCTTCTCTGGGATGTCTCCCAAACTTAAAGAAATCTCAGCTCCAGCCTTCCAAAACGAGAAGATTTCTGGGGGTCCTTCTAGACTTCGGGAAAAAGATGTTCTTTCTACCAGAGGATCAATGTTTGGCGGTGATGGCAAAGGTCTCGGAGTTCAGAAAGCAAAAATTCCCTACCCTTTGGGCAGCCATGTCTGTCCTAGGCTCTATGACAGCGTGTATTCAATCCGTGTCCTGGGCTCAGGCCCACTCCAGTATTCTTGAAACCCATATTCTCGAGAACTGGAATGGGAATCCCAGCTCATTTAACAAAAGGGTGCAAACTCCAGGCTGTGTAATGGCCTCCCTGGCCTGGTGGTTGAACCCCGAAAGCCTGAGGTGTAACCCAGAGGGGTAAGCTGGTTTCAATGTACTCTGGTTACGTTAACATCCGATGCCAGCAAGAGAGGCTGGGGGCCATAGTATCTCATACTCTGTTCCAGGGGCGCTAGAGCCAGAATATTAGTGCCAGGTCCTCCACCTTCAGGAAGCTGAAGGCAGTGGAGGAAGCTCTTCTGACAACAGGCAGTCTTATCTCCGGACGCCACGTCTGAGTATATTTGGACAACATGACTACAGGGGAGCATGAGGTTCGACAGTCTGAAGGCTATTTGAAGCCGGATATTTTGCCGTCCATTTAAAAGGGGAGTGGAGCCTGAACAAGGGAATGTTCACGATGCTGGTAGACAGGTGGGGCCTACCAGAAATCAATTTGCTCGCTTCAAGTCAAAATGCTCCGGTCAAAGGCTATTTTTCCCTAAACCCCAGGGACAAGTCCAAGGGGGTGGATGCCTTTGCTCAGAAGTGGAACTTCTGGTTGGCATACGCATTTCCTCCAATTCCAATGCTAGCAAAAACTATTCAGAAAATCTGAGAGGACCAGGTGCCAACCATCCTGGTAGCTCCGCTGTGGCCAAGTAGGAGCCGGTTCAATCTCCTCATCGAGCTCCAAATAGACGGACCAGTTTATCTACCATTAGACTCCGACCTTCTGTTGCAGGGCACTCTCTGTCATCTGAATCCGCAAAAGCTGAATCTGGCTGCTGAAGCCCAGGTGTTGCGTGCCAGAAGGCTTTCAAACACAGTAATTACTACTTTGGAAAAATCCAGGAAACCAGTCAGCAACTCTATTTATAATAAAGTGTGCAAGAAGATCTTATCCTGGTGTCTTCCTAGTCTACCTGATCCATTCCACCTAAATATTTCACAAATATTGGACTTTCTACAAAGAGGGCTAGAGTTGGGCCTAAAACCCAGTACTCTGAAGGTTCAGGTCTCAGCTCTGAGCTTGGTATTCGATCAAGACTTAAAACCACCATTGGATTTAGAGATTCATGATATTGGCCCTTAGACTGAATTTCAGGATACAGTCTATCGTCCCTTCTTGGGATCTAAATTTGGTCCTCAGAGGCTCAAACGGTGGAAGTGTGAGACCTTTGTCTTCCTGTACTCCTCAACTCCACGCATACAAAGCAGCCTTCCTTGTTGCCATTACCACAGCAAGATGTGTAGGAGAGTTACAAGCTTTAGCCATAGGAGAACCTTACTTAATAATTACAGATCCGTCCTTTCTCCCTATAATAGTGTCTGATTTCTACCCATCACAGGACATCGTCCTCCCCTCCTTTTGCCAAAATCCAGCAAATCCAAAGGAAGAGGCGTTCCATACTCTTTTTATGTTTGGTGTACAAACTTATATTACCTAGAACATACCAGACCCTGGAGAGTTGACCAGAATTTATTTATACATCCATCTGGTCGAAATAAAGGGAAGAAAGTGGCGACAGGTACCATAGCGAACTGGATCAAGAGAGCCATATCTCCATCATATCTGGCCCAGAACATGACTCCCCCAGCTGGTATCAAGGCTCATTCTAATTCTACCTCAGTCTCCTGGGATGAGAGCAGATGCATCCACAGAGCAGATCTGCAGGGCGGCAACATGGTCTTCACTCCATACCTATACCAGACAATACAGGTTGGACTTATTGTCCAATAGGGATCTAGCCTTTGGCTGGAAAGAACTCCAGGCTGTTGTCACCCATCCCCCAGTGCAGAATAGGTTGGTGTTCCTCCTCTGCTGTCGTGGAAGGTGACTATAGAAAATAGAATTAGAGCTACGGGTAAATCTGTTTCTAGGAACCTTCCACGACAGTACTAATTCCCTCCCTGTGTTTCTTGGACAATTTCTAAGAATTTAGAGGTAACCGGTGAATAGGAGGTGGGAGGGGCTTTTAAACCTTGTGTTTCCTGCCTCCCATTAGGTCGTGGAGGCATTAGACCTACATGTAATTCGGTTTCTATTTTTGAATTTACCAAATGGTTGCAATGAAACAAAATTGAAAAATTTTAAAGGGGTTTGTATACTTTCTGTACCCACTGTAGTTGCCAAAGACAGGGATAGTTTAGAACTCAGAGATGTGCATATAAAATAGCATAGCCGGTGAAAAGTGAAAAAAGTCAATAAATATTTCAGTTGTGACAAATTCAATTCCATGGAAAAATTGTACACTTATTTAAAAACCAGTTAAAAACTACGGTAGTTTGAAGTTTTTCGTGTTTGTGTAAATATTAATATAGAATAGCGTCTGACATAAGAATCAGAGAGCTGGCATTTTCTCATGATCTTGTATCATGGAACCAATGGTACAGCCAGTGCTCATCCATTGATATTGATGGCAGTCAAGGTGTTAAAGTACTTTTTATTTTTTTTTGTGGTGCTCATAATCTATACTGAATTAATGGAGGTGTTTTCCATTTTTCATCATTTCTATGTCACTAACTTGTCTGTTCATCCTGTGAATTCCTTCTTGGTGGTGCATTTTCAATGTTATGGATGGTATGAACAGCAAAGGAATAGCAACAGCATTCAAAGCATTTTAGGTAATTATTGCTGCAAATTTTTTAGCTGATTTGTTTCAGTATACACCACAAAAAACTGTGTGAACCTATCCTTAGTCTACGTTTTATTTATCATTTATTTGTCTTGTGCAGTGCATATAAGTATGTGTATCCCGGTTTGACATTTTCCTATTTCTCTGTGTAAATTCAGCCAGTAAAGAAGAGAGGATGGCCAAAAGGAAAGAAAAGGAAAAAAGTCTTGCCCAATGGACCAAAAGCCCCTGTCACTGGTTATGTGCGGTTTCTGAATGAACGCAGAGAACAGATTCGAACACAGCATCCTGACTTGCCCTTCCCGGAGATAACAAAGATGCTTGGAGCTGAGTGGAGTACTATGCCAACTACTGAGAAACAGGTTCTAGAACATTCAGATTATTTTGTTTATCTGCTTCCTAACGGGTGATTTTCAATGTTTGCATTTTTTTTCTCTCCTTCAAATCATAACTTTTTTTTTATTTTTCCATAGCTGTATGAGGGTCTGTGTTTTTGTGAAACGAGCTGTAATTTTCAATGACATCATCCATTTTACCATTCATATACTGGAAAACAGGGAAAAAATTCAGAGTGCAGTGAAATAATGTAAAAAAACCCACCAAAACATGGAATTCCACACCTGTTTTGGGGGTTGTTTTAGGGCATTCATTGTGCTTTTTTACTTAAATGGGTGTCCTTTAATTGCTTTATTTAGTTGCCATGAATATAAGCAAGCTTGCTATTTTAATTGCTTTTTCTATCTGCTGTCATTCTCCTGTCATGAGAACTTTTTATCTTTTTATAGTATACAGCTCATTTTCATATTTCAGCCTCTAGTGCACAGTAGTTATATTCCAGGAGAGTAGTTAACTCTTAACATCCCAGTCAGCTATCTTCAGACCATTGATTTTTATACAACAGTTAAAGGGAACCTGCAGTGTGTATGCATAGGAAAAGGCCAAAGAGCCCTGGCGCATACCCTAGTCAGAGCAGAGAAGGACATCTGTGCAGGGGCGCATAGCCAGGGACACTCTGTGGATGACGTAGGACGCGTCATTAACACAAAGCAAGAAGGTGGACGGCTTTGCAAGAAGAGTGGCAGCACCGAACCAAGACAAGCAACGTCCATCGGACCCGACTTGCAGGCCTGAATGGGGTAATATATACAGCATTTTAGAATGCTGAATATCAGGGCTGAAAGGTGGTGGCCTTACCTCATATGAGAAAAACCTGGTGACAGGTTCCTTTTTAAATGCTCACTTCTCTTCCCCCTTAGCGTGCTTTCACACTGCATTTTTGCACTCGTTATTTGGTCATGTCGGGGCTTACGTTCGAACTCCCCGTAAAATGGGATTCGGGCAAATGCGCTGACGGGGACATAGACTTATGATGCCAACAGAGTGAATGTGTGCTCTGTCAGTCATCATCATTTTTGGGTGTGTACATCTTTTGGAGACTGACACCCAGATGCAGTGTGTCATCTTCTGAAGAGAGACGAAATGGTTAGTAAGATTTATAATCCCAATTTTCACAGCAGGTCTCCTAATCACTGCTCTCTACTCTGCTGTGTCTGGAGCGGTGTTTCCGGTTATCTCTGTGTGTAAATACAATAACAATATGCAAACCACTGATGTCTGAATGTGTTACAGAAGAACTGTTCTGAGAATAAATTTCTGCTAACACTACAGTTCTGCTATTCACCTGAGCTGTCACCCAAACAGAAGAGCCTACCCGACTAGAAACTAGGAAATGGGGAAACTATGAGGAGACTGCATTGCTCTCAACTGTTCAAGAGAACTTAACAATATGCCTTTTAACCGCTTCCCAACCTGTGACACAGCGTACGCGTCATGAAAGTCGGTGCCAATCCGACCTTTGACGCATATGCTGTGTCAAACAATGATCGCGTCCCTGCAGATCGGGTGAAGGGGTTAACTGTAATTTCACCCGACCTACAGGGACAGGGGGAGTGGTACTGCAGCCCGGGGTGGGGGTGGGGGGTTGGGGGGTTGGATTTGCCCCCCCCCCCCCCTCCCGTGGCTACAATCGCTCTGATTGGCTGTTGAAAGTGAAACAGCCAATCAGAGCAATTTGTAATATTTCCCCTATGAAACGTGGTGAAATATTACAATCCAGCCATGGCCGATGCTGCAATATCATCGGCCATGGCTGGAAACCCTGATCTGCCACTGCCACCGATCTCCCCAGTCGTCCGTCCTGTCCTGTAATGTGCACAGCTCCCCTCCGTCCTCCTATCCGCTCCTCCTGTCCACTCCCCCCGTGCTCCGATCCCTCCCCCCATACTTACCGAGCTCCGGTGTCCCTCCCGATGTCCATCCATCTTCTCCATGGGCACCGCCATCTTCCAAAATGGTGGGTGCATGCGCAGTGCGCCCGCCGAATCGGACGGCAGATTCATTCCAGGTTTTATCAGTGATGAAAATAAAAAAAATAGTAAATGAACCCCCCTTTTATCACCCCCATAGGTAGGGACAATAATAATATAAAGAAAATATATTTACTTTTATTTTTCTACTAGGGTTAGGGTTCGAATTAGGGTTAGGGTTAGAACTAGGGTAAGAATTAGGATTAGAACTAGGGTTAGGGTTAGAATTAGGCTATGTGCACATGGTACAGATTTGGCTGCAGATTCGCAGTGGATTGGCCGCTGCGGATTCGTAGCAGTTTTCCATCACGTTTACAGTACCATGTAAACCTATGGAAAACCAAATCCGCTGTGCCCATGGTGCGGAAAATACCGCGCGGAAACGCTGCGTTGTATTTTCCATAACATGTCAATTCTTTGTGCGGATTCCGCAACATTTTACACCTGTTCCTCAATAGGAATCCGCAGGTGAAATCCGCACAAAAAACACAGTGCCTTTTACCTGCGGATTTTTCAAAAATGGTGCGGAAAAATCTCACACAAATCCACAACGTGGGCACATCGTCTTAGGTTTAGGGTTGGAATTAGAGTTAGGGTTGGAATTAGGGTTAGGGTTGGAAATAGGGTTAAGATTAGGCTTGTGGTTAGGGTTAGGGGTGTGTTGGGGTTAGGGTTGTGGTTAGGGGTGTGTTGAGGTTAGGGTTATGGCTAGAGTTAGGATTAGGGTTAGGGGTGTGTTGGGGTTAGTGTTGGAGTTAGAATTGAGGGGTTTCCACTGTTTAGGCACATCAGGGGTCTCCAAACGAAACATGGCGCCACCATTGATTCCAGCCAATCTTGCGTTCAAAAAGTCAAATGGTGCGCCCTCCCTTCCGAGCTCTGGCGTGCACGCAAACAGTGGTTTACCCAAACATATGGGGTATCAGCGTACTCAGAAAAAATTGCACAACAACTTTGGGGGTCTAATTTCTCCTGTTCCCCTTGGGAAAATAACAAAATGGGGGCTAAAAACTTACTTTGTGGGAAAAAAAAATATTTTTTATTTTCACGGCTCTGCGTTCTAAAATTCTGTGAAGCACTTGGGGGTTCAAAGTGCTCACCACACATCTAGATAAGTTCCTTGGGGGGGGTCTAGTTTCCAAAATGGGGTCACTTGTGGGGGGTTTCCACTGTTTAGGCACATTAGGGGCTCTGCAAATGCAACGTGACGCTTGCAGACCATTCCATCAAAGTCTGCATTTCAAAACGTCACTACTTCCCTTCCAAGTCCCGACGTGTGCCCAAACAGTGGTTTACCCCCACATATGGGGTATCAGCATACTCAGGACAAACTGGGCAACAACTGTTGTGGTCCAATTTTTCCTGTTACCCTTGTGAAAATAAAAAATTGCTTGCTAAAACATAATTTTTGAGGAAAGAAAAATGATTTTTTATTTTCACAGCTCTGCGTTATAAACTTCTGTGAAGCACTCGGGGGTTTAAAGTGGTCACCGCACATCTAGATTAGTTCCTTGGGAGGTCTAGTTTCTAAAATGGGGTCACTTGTGGGGGAGCTCCAATGTTTAGGCACACAGGGGCTCTCCAAACGCGACATGGTGTCCGCTAACGATTGGAGCTAATTTTTAATTCAAAAAGTCAAATGGCGCTCCTTCCCTTCAGAGACCTGCCGTGCGCCTAAACAGTGGTTTACCCCCACATGTGAGGTATCAGTTTAAAAACCAAAAAATTTTTTGGTTTTTGTAGTGTTCTAGGTTCCTGATATATACGATTTCTTGGTCAGTTTTGAGGTATCAGTTTACTCAGGAGAAATTGCCCAATAAATTTTAGGATCCATTTTATCCTGTTGCCCTGTGGGAAATAAAAAAATTGAGGCTAAAATAAATTCTTTATGGAAAAAAAAAGAAGTACTTTTTCATTTTTACAGATCAATTTGTGAAGCACTTGGGGGTTCAAAGTGCTCACTATGCATCTAGATAAGCTCCGTGGGGGGTCTAGTTTCCAAAATGGGGTTACTTGTGGGGGAGCTCCAATGTTTAGGCACACAGGGGCTCTCCAAACGCGACATGGTGTCCGCTAAAGATTGGAGCCAATTTTCATTGAAAAAGTCAAATGGCGCTCCTTCCCTTCCGAGCCCTGTCGTGTGCCCAAACAGTGGTCCCCCCCTCATATGGGGTATCTGCGTACCCGGGACAAATTGTACAATAACTTTTGGGGTCCAGTTTCTCCTTTTACCCTTGTGAAAATAAAAAAATTGTTGCTAAAAGATCATTTTTGTGACTAAAAAGTGAAATGTTCATTTTTTCCTTCCATGTTGCTTCTGCTGCTGTGAAGCACCTGAAGGGTTAATAAACTTATTGAATGTGATTTTGAGCACCTTGAGGGGTGCAGTTTTTAGAATGGTGTCACTTTTGGATATTTTCAGCCATATAGACCCCTCAAACTGACTTCAAATGTGAGGTGGTCCCTAAAAAAAAAAAAAATGGTTTTGTTGTAAAAATGAGAAATCGCTGGTCAAATTTTAACCCTTATAACTTCCTAGCCAAAAAAAAATTTTGTTTCCAAAATTGTGCTGATGTAAAGGAGACATGTGGGTATTGTTCTTTATTATTAACTATTTTGTGTCACACACTTTTCTCGTTTAACAGAATAAAAATTCAAAATTTGAAAATTGCAAAATTTTCAAAATTTTAGGCAAATTTCCATTTTTTTTTCACAAATAAACGCAAAATATATCGACATAGATTTATCACTAACTTGAAGCCCAATATGTCACGAAAAAACAATCTCAGAACCGCTAGGATCAGTTGAAACGTTTCTGAGCTATTACCTCATAAAGGGTCACTGGTCAGAATTGCAAAAAACGGCCAGGTCATTAAGGTCAAAATAGGATGGGTCATGAAGGGGTTAAGTGATTTTAAAAAAAATTTCACCATTTTACAAAACTTTTAGGGTATGTTCCCATGGTCAGGAGCCGGCAGCGCATTGGACGCAGCACATGTCCGCACCATCCAAGGTGCAGATTCACCGCACCCTATACATTGGACGGTGATATTTATCTTATGGCTACTGAGCGTCTCTGCAACGTAAATTGACATGCTGCGGTCTGGAAAGACGCGTCTCATGTCTGTCTCCGCAGGTAAGCCGTAGGTGTCCGTGCACGCATGGTGGAGAAGGGATTTCATAATATCCCATCCACTGTGCTGTCACATCTGGCCACTGCGGATGTATGCAGCGTCCAACCCGCAACGTTTCCTGACCGTGGAAACATACCCTTAGAAGTTTAATTTTTGCATTGATTGAGCTGTATTAGGTCTTGTTTTTTGCATGGTTATTGGACATTGGTTATTGTTGCCATTTGGGGTAGATATCACATTTTGATGCATTCGTATTGTGGGTTTATTTTTTTGTTTTTTTGCAAGGTGAGGCAATCTGATTTTTCTACTCACAATATGTACCGATTGGTTAATTGATTTTTATGTTAGAGGGGACTATTTTAACATGGTGATCATGGTGATAACAAATGTCTTTCCTTATTTTATTTCTTTTTATTACTTTTAATGGGAGTACGATTTCAAATTGTTACATTATTAAAACATATTTTTCTATATATAATATATCTTTTTTTGTTTTATTCATTAAGCCCTTCCTGACCTTGAACAAACTGAGTACGTCCAAGCAATTTTCTGTATGTGCGCAATCGCCACCAGATGTCAGCTGATTTTGACACCCAGCGATCTCGGCATTTAGAAGGCAGGCAGAGGGTAGCCCCTCTGCCCTCCAATCAGCATCCCTGAGACTTCATTGCCGGTGCCCGATTGTTGCCATGGTGACCAGACTTCGTCATGACGACATCCTGTTAATTGGGCTACAGCAAGACCCTCTGATCATGCGCCGAGGACAGTCTCAGGGGCTTGTGTCAGTGAAGCACTGACAGTTATAAGCCATTGCAGTGGTTTGTAAAATTGGAAAAGTATTTTTTTTACAAAAAATCAGAAAATAATAATAAAAAAAAAATATATATATATATTCTTTTATATATATATTTATTCAGGGACACCATTTTTATTGGCATTTGTCTTTTCGATCACATTTTATTCCACTTTTTGTTATATGATGAAAAGGCATCTTTTGCCCTGTATTTTATTTTTATTTTTTTACGGAGTTCACTGAAGAGGTCAACTAGTTTTGACAGTTTCATGGGGCAGGTCGTTTCAAATGCGGCGATACCGAACACTGAATTTTTTTTATATATATATTTAACATAAAAATAGATTATTATATATATATATATATATATATATATATATATATATATATATATATATATATATATATATATATATATATATATATATATGGTATGGTATATATGGTATATATGGTATATATGGTATGGTATATATATATGGTATATATGGTATGGTATATATATATATGGTATGGTATATATGTATGGTATATATATATATATATATGTATGGTATATATGGTATATGTGCTGATATATATATATATATATATATATATGGTATATATATATATATATATATATATATATATATATATATATATATATATATATATATATATATATATATATATATAATTTTCTATTTTTATGTAAACAAAAAAAAAAAATTCAGTGTTCGGTATTGCCGCATTTGAAATGACCTGCCCCATGAAACTGTCAAAACTAGTTGACCTCTTAAGTGAACTCCGTAAAAAAAAAAAAAAAAAAAAAAATACAGGGCAAAAAATGCCTTTTCATCATATAACAAAAAGTGGAATAAAATGTGATCGAAAAGACAAATGTCAATAAAAATGGTGTCTCTGAAAATGTCATCTTGTACAGCAAAAAACAAGCTGCCATACTGTTCCATCTGCAGGAAAAAAAAAGTTATAACTCTCTAAAGAAATGATGCAAAAGCGTCAGAACATAAAAAATATAAATGTGGTACTGACTCGAAGAATAAAGCTGCCTTATCAATTTTACGACATGGGAAACAGCATAACCCCCCCTTCCCCCTCCAAAAATAAAATCAAAATTACCGAATTTTTCATTCTGCCTCCCAAAAATTGGATTAGGAAAATCAAAAAATATTTTGTACAAATAAAAATGTCAACTCTTTTTGCAAAAAACAAGACCTCACATGACCGTCAGCTGAAATATGGAAAATTAGCTATCAAAATATGGCAATGCAAAAACTAGTTTTTGGAATAAAAAGCATCTTTTAGAGTGTGACAGCAGTAAAACCTAAAAACCCAATATACACTACCGTTCAAAAGTTTAGGGTCACCCAGACAATTTTGTGTTTTCCATGAAATCTCATACTTTTATTAATCAAGTGAGTTGCCAAATTAATTGAAAATCTAGTCCAGACATTGACAAGGTTCGAAAAAAAGATTTGAAATAATAATTTTCTCCGTCAAACTTTGCTTTTGTCAAAGAATGATCCCTTTGCAGCAATTACAGCATTGCAGACCTTTGGCATTCTAGCAGTTAATTTGCCGAGGTAATCTGGAGAAATTTCACCCCATACTTCCAGAAACCCCTCCCACAAGTTGGTTTGGCTTGATGGGCACTTTTTGCGTACCATACGGTCAAGCTGCTCCCACAACAGCTCAATGGGGTTGAGATCTGGTGACTGCGCTCCATTACAGATAGAATACCAGCTGCCTGCTTCTTCCCTAAATAGTTCTTGCATAATTTGGAGGTGTGCTTTGGGTCATTGTTCTGTTGTAAGATGAAATTGGCTCCAATCAAGCGCAATCCACAGGGTATGGCATGGCTTTCAAAATGGAGTGATAGCCTTTCTTATTCAAAATCCCTTTTACCTTGTACAAATCTCCCACTTTACCCATCACCAAAGCAACCCCAGACCATCACATTACTTCCACCATGCTTGACAGATGGCGTCAGACACTCTTCCAGCATCTTTTCAGTTGTGCTGCGTCTCACAAATATTTTTCTGTGTGATCCAAACACCTTAAACTTGGATTTGTCTGTCCATAACACTTTTTTTCCAATCTACCTCTGTCCAGTGTCTTTGTTCTTTTGCCCATATTAATCTTTTCCTTTTATTTCCCAGTCTTAGATATGGCTTTTTCTTTGCCACTCTGCCCTGAAGGCCAGCATCCTGGAGTTGCCTCTTCAGTGTAGACTTTGATAATGGCATTTTGCATGTACTATTTAATGAAGCTGCCAGTTGAGGACCTGTGAGGCGTCGATTTCTCAAAATATAGACTCTAATGTACTTGTCTTGTTGCTCAGTTGGGCAGCGGGGCCTTCCACTTCTTTCTACTTTGGTTAGAGCCTGTTTTGTGCTCTATTCTATGAAAATATGCACTCCAGGAGGCAAATAGCGCTCTGTACCTCCCGTGTATCGCCTTTTGACTAAGCAGTACTGTACAGCCACTTATGGGGTATTGCAGAAATTGTGGGACCAATTTAGTTACCATTTTTACACATTTCTCCTTGTGAAAATGTAAAATATGGGGCTAAAGCAAAATTCTTGTGGTAAAAATGTAATTATATTTTTCTTCATTTCCCAATGGTAGAAAATTCTGTGACACACCTGTTTGTCAATATGATCACAGTAACCCTAGATTAAGATGTGTATTTTGTAAAATAGGGTCACTTATGAGAAGTTTTTCTGTTCTGACACTTCATTGGCTCTCCCAGTGGGTCATGGCACCCACAAACTGTAACCGTAAAATCTGTTCTGTAATATGGCGCTCTTTCCCTTCTGAGCTTTGCACTGTGCCTGAAAAGCATTGGCGCACTCAGTAGAAATTGTTAAAACAAACCGAGGTCCATTTTTTCCTATTATCACTTAGAAAAACTAAAAAATTGGGGCTAGAACAACAATCTAGTGGTAAATATAATTATTCTTTCTTCACCGCCCAATAGTATAAAAAGCTGTGAGGCACATGTGCTGTCAATGATAACTGCACCCCTAGATGAATTCTTTGGCGTGTGTAGTTTGTAAAATTATGTCACTTGTGGGGGGTTTATGTTTTGGCATCTCAGGTGCTCTGCCAGTGTTACATGGCACCTTCAAACTATTCCAGTAAAATCTAAACTCTGGTATAGAGCTTCTTCCCTTCTTAGCTTTGCAGTGTGCCTCAGAAGTAGTTTACGACCACATATGGGGTATCGTTGTACCCGGGATAAATGGCACAACAATGTTTGGGGTCGATGTTCTACTGCTATCCATATGAAAAATTTTGCTTTTAATTTTCACAGATCAACGTTGTAAAACTCTGTGAAGCACCTGAGGGTTCAAGGTGCTTACCACACATTTAGATAAATTCTTTGAGGGATCTAGTTTCCAAAATGGGGTCACTGTTGGTGATTTATGACTGTTAATGTACACCAAGGGCTGTGAAACACGACATGACCCCTCACACAGTTCCATTAAAAGCTGTGTTCCAAAACGTCACTCTTTCATTTCTGAGCCCTTCTGTGCACCTAAACAGTAGTTTTCCCCCACATATGGGGTATCAACGTACTTAGGAGAAATTGCACAACGATTTTTATGGTGGAATATCTTCTGTTACCTTTGTGAAAATAAAAAATAAGGGCTAAAATAACATTTTTGTGGGGAAAATTGATTTTTCTTATTTTTATTTTCATGGCTCAACATTATAAAGAAGCAGAAGCACCTGGAGGTTCAAGGTGCTCACTACACATGTATATACAGTTGTGCTCAAAAGTTTACATACCCCTGCAGAATTTTTGCCTCCTTGGCCTTTTTTCAGAGAATATGAATGATAACACAAACTTATTCTCCACTCATGGTTAGTGGTTGGGTGAAGCCATTTATTGTCAAACTCCTGTTTTTTCTCTTTTTTTCAATTATAATGACAACCCAAAACATCCAAAAGACCCTGATCAAAAGTTCACATACCCCATTTATTAATACCGTGTAATGGCCCCTCTAACATCCAATGACAGCTTGAAGTCTTTTGTGGTAGTTGTGGATGAGGTTCTTTATTTTCTCAGATGGTAAAGCTACCCACTCTTCTTGACAAAAGCCTTAAGTTCCTGTAAATTCCTGGGCTGTCTAGCATGAACTGCATACTTGAAATCTCCCCAGTGTGGCTCAATGGTATTGAGGTCAGGAGAGGGAGATGGCCACTCCAGAACCTTCAATGACAGGTCGACTTGGCCTTGTGTTTTGGATCATTGTTATGTTGGATTGTCCAAGTACATCCCATGCACAGCTTCCGGGCTGATGGAAGCAAATTTGCCTCCAGTATTTGCTGATAACGTGCTGCATTCATCTTTCCTTCAACTTTGACCAAGTTTCCTGTGCCTTTGTGTAGCTCACACATCCCCAAAACATCAGAAATCCACATTCTTGCTTTACAGTAGCAATGGTGTTGCTTTCATCTTAGGCATTGTTACTTATTCAAGAAGTTTTGAGGCTTGTCTTTGCGCTATTTTGCCTATTGTAGGCAAGATACTTTGTGGCATTTGCGCAGTAATGGCTTTCTTCTGGCGACTCGACCATGCAGCCAATTTTTCTTCAATTGCCTCCTTATTGTGCATCTTGAAACAGCCACACTGCTAGTTTTCAGAGAGCCCTATATTTCAGCTGATGTTTGTGGTTTTATTTTTTGCATCCCGAACAATTTTTCTGGCAGTTGTGGACGACATTTCTGTTGGTCTACCTGATCGTGGTTTTGTTTTTTACAGAGCCCCTGATTTTCCATTTGTTAATCACAGTTTGAACTCTGCTGACTGGCATTATCAATTCCTTGGATATCTTTCTATACCTTTCCTGTTTTATACAGTACAACTACCTTTTCCCGTAGATCTGTTGACAATTTTTTTGCTTTCCCCATGACTCACAATCTAGAAATGTCAGTGTCTGGATGAAAGATGCAAGAGTCTATTGATCCCAGAAACTCACTCAGTTTTTATGCACACACTGCTTACAAGCAAACAGGTCACAGGTGAGGATGTTACATTTAGTAGCCATTCAAACCCATTTGTAGCAACTTTTGTGCATGTTATCAGGCCAAAATCACCAGGGTATGTGAACTTTTGATCAGGGTCATTTGGATGTTTTGGGTAATCATTATGATTTAAAAAGAGAAAACACAGTAGTTTGACATTAAATGGCTTCACCCGGGGGGCGTTGCTTGCTCATGGCAGGATAGGAAGCAAAGGGGCAGAGCTCCGGCGTGATTCCAGCAATAAACCCGACATAGAGGCATAGGATAGCAACAAAGCCCCTGGAATGAGACGTATGACGAGATCGTCGTCAGAAACAGCACTCCCGACCAGAGGAAAAGGAGAAATTACCTGCTTTTTTTTAACACTCTGTGCTCCAGCAGACCGGAGACATGCTGTCCAAGATGATGCTGGCTGGCGTTCCTCGTGCACAACAGGAGAATGCGTCAGAGGCCCGAGGCTGTGAGATACCGACAGGTACCAGACAGGGGAAGAGTGCAGCACCGCTCCAAAAGAATCCCCACCCCGCATGTCATATCGGGCTCAGCCACCTGGACATGGCGAGAACTCCCTATCACCATCATCCCCCCCCGCAGCATGTCCTCTGGACACGGGCAAAATTCACAGGTGAACCAAGACCCAGAAATAAGATCTCAAGGAGAGAGAAAGCTACAGACAAGGGATTCATGTAAACATGTCTTTATTTGGGTAGCAGTGAGTCAAATTACAAAGATAAACTAAAATTTACCAAAATTTAAAAGAAGAGTGCAACACGAGACAACTAATCAAGGTACAATATGTAATTAATTATATAAAAAAACATGATATTTAATATAAGCCATATGTTCAGAATAAAAAGTAGATCGTTCCAGGGCGTGCAAAAGTGAACAGTGAACAAGAAATTTTTTCTTTAAAACTGCAATATATCAAGCAATAAGGCTAGGGTCACATTGCGTTATGTGACTGCGTTTAACGGACTACGTTACACCGCGGCATAACGCGGTGTTAACGTAGTCCGTTAACGCCGCCATAGCCTGTAATGGAGAACGCGTTGCTAGCGCCCGCCCACATTGGGCGGGCGCTAGCGATGTGGCGTCATTTGAGTGACGGACCTCGGACGCTGCTTGCAGCGTCCGCGGCGCGCCCGAGGTCCGTTCCTCGCTAGTGCAGATCGGGGATCTGCGCTAGCGGGGACGCCGAACGCGGACCCTAGAGAAGCATTGCGTTAGCGCAATCCGCCAGCGCTATGCGCTTAACGGATTGCCCTAACGCAATGTGACCCTAGCCTAAGACAATTATAAAAACGCTGTATAAAGGCAGTGCCTAAAAGTAAATAAAGTGCATAGGTGCCACAGCAAAAAAAGGGGGAAAGGAATATCTATGTTGTTAAGGCACAGAAATCCTACAACGTGCTCAAAAAAATAATAAAAACCAGAAATACCAATGTAATTAATCCGTGTGGTAAAATTATCACAAGGTAAACCAACAACAAAGCGCTGTATAAAGGCAATGCCTAGAGGAAAATAAAGTGCATAAATGCCACAGCAGCAGGAAAAAATGGAAGGGAGTACCTATGTAGGTGAAACATAGGTATCCAAAAACATAACAGAACCAGAAATGCCAATATAATTAATCCGAACATACAGGGTACCTTAGAGGATAAGTGTCTGCATGCACACACACCCCAAAATTCACAGGTGCAGATGGCAGACGAGGAATGGGACTGGAAAGCCCATATCAAAGCCATTCCGACCAAGCAAGAGATGGATGCTTTATTACATAAACTGGAAGCCTCTCATAAGGAGGACATGTTTACTCTCAAAAGGGAAATACAACATGTGGGACAGCGTATTGCGGACTTGGAGGGTATACAGGACCAGCATTACCAACAGCTATACTGTCAACAACAAGTGCTACAAGATCACTCCATACAAATTAATGATATCCTCACTCATTTAGATGACATCGAAAATAGACACAGGCGTAATAACTTGCGTATTCGTGGTCTTGGTCTTAGTGAGGAAGTAGAACCTCCACAACTGAAAAAATGGGCCCAAAAACTGCACAGTGGAAAAGCCGCTTCCAAGAGAGTCATTCTCCAAGCGATATACAGTACAGACCAAAAGTTTGGACACACCTTCTCATTTACAGATTTTTCTGTATTTTCATGACTATGAAAATTGTACATTCCACTGAAGGCATCAAAACTATGAATTAACACATGTGGAATTATATACTTAACAAAAAAATGTGAAACAACTGAAAATGTGTCTTATATTCTAGGTTCTTCAAAGTAGCCACCTTTTGATTTGACCACACACACACACACACACACACACACACACACACACACACACACACACACACACACACACACACACACACACACACACACACACTATAGTATGTGCAGCCTCATTACCTCACCTAGGGTTGCAGCGTACTTGCTGCTTTAGACAATTGTCTATATTCGAAACCTTCTGGGGTTATTACTCTGACGATAGCCCCTTATGTTCTCTCTGCTTTTCCTTCCTTTATCTTTGCTTCATCTTCTCTAATTCTTCTGACGACCTCTGTGGATGTCCGGGTTAACATTCTGCACATATAATGCAAGGGGTCTTTATAAACCTGAGAAACGGAGACAAGTACTATATCGCTTTCATAAGAAACAAATAAATGTAGTTATGTTTCAGGAGACCCACTTCTTAGCCACCAATATACCTAAGTGTGTTTCTAAATTCTACCAAGTCTGGTATCACTGTCCTCATCCTTCTCATAAGGTTTGTGGGGTTTCGATCACATTCCACAAGACATTTCAACCTAAGGTAAATACATAGTCTACATAGTTATTAAGGTTGAAGGAAGACTTTAAGTCCATCTAGTTCAACCCATAGCCTAACCTAACATGCCCTAACATGTTGATCCAGAGGAAGGCAAAAAAAACCCAAGTGGCAAATAGTAAGCTCCACTTTGGGGAAAAAAATTCCTTCCCGACTCCACATACGGCAATCAGACTAGTTCCCTGGATCAACGCCCTATCAAGGAATCTAGTATATATACCCTGTAACATTATACTTTTCCAGAAGGGTATCCAGTTAAATTTAAGTAATTAATCACTCATTACAACATCATGCGGCAGAGAGTTCCATAGTCTCACTGCTCTTACAGTAAAGAACCCGCGTCTGTTATTATGCTTAAACCTTCTTTCCTCTAGACGTAGAGGATGCCCCCTTGTCCCTGTCTCAGGTCTATGATTAAAAACTGACACAAAGATAGACCCAGAAGGGAGATTTATCTTCCTTATGCTTACTTTCTTGAACTCTATATATACGTTTGCTAATATATATTTTCCGAACCAGAGTCAAGTGAGTTTTGGTTCTGGGGTCCTGCGACTGCTGACTGAATTTGCAGATGGCTCTAACATCATTTTGGGAGGAGATTTCAACCTCGCTCTGGACCCTTCATTGGATTAGTCTTCGGGTAGGTCCCCTGTCTCCCTTCCGGCACTGCGTCAATTAAAAAAGGATCTATTGCCTCTTGGCCTGGTGGACATGTGGCGGGTGCTTCATCCGGGGATCAGGGACTATAGCTATCATTCATTGGCACATAACAGCTATTCTAGGTTGGATCATATATTCATCTCACACGCTCTGCTAGACAATAACCCAGGCTGCTCTATAGATACCATCCTATGGTCAGATCATGCCCCGGTATATGGAACGTTGGAGATACATGAAGAGAGAAGGGGTGGGGGATACTCATGGAGACTGAATGACAATCTTCTAAAGAATGAATTGTGTATGGCGGACATTAAGAGGGCGGTTAATAATTTTTCAGTGGACCATTCTAATGACCCCACACCGGAACCCATTTAATGGGAAGCCCTAAAATGTATATTTAGGGGAATTTTCATAGCTCATGGTTCTAGACTCAAGAAAGAAAGGGCCCAAACCTTTAAGGATACTCTCGTCTTGCTGGGTACCAAAGAAGCAGCCAATAAGGCGGCCTCCAATTATATACTTAACCCCTTTACCCCCAAGGGTGGTTTGGACGTTAATGACTAGGCCAATTTTTGCAATTCTGACCACTGTCCCTTTATGGGGTTATAACTCTGGAACGCGTCAACGCATGCCGGTGATTCTGACATTGTTTTCTCGTGACATATTGTACTTCATGGTAGTGGTAAAATTTATTTGATATTACCTGCGTTTATTTGTGAAAAAAAACGGAAATTTGGCAAAAATTTTGAAAATCTCGCAATTTTCCAACTTTGAATTTTTATGCAATTAAATCACAGAGAAATGTCACACAAAATACTTAATAAGTAACATTTCCCACATGTCTACTTTACATCAGCAAAATTTTGGAACCAAAATTTTTTTTTGTTAGGGAGTTATAAGGGTTAAAAGTTGACCAGCAATTTCTCATTTTTACAACACCATTTTTTTTTAGGGACCACATCTCATTTGAAGTCATTTTGAGGGGTCTATATGATAGAAAATACCCAAGTGTGACACCATTCTTAAAACTGCACCCCTCAAGGTGCTCAAAACCACATTCAAGAAGTTTATTATCCCTTCAGGTGTTTCACAGGAATTTTTGGAATGTTTAAATAAAAATGAACATTTAACTTTTCACAAAAAATTTACTTCAGCTCCAATTTGTTTTATTTTACCAAGGGTAACAGGAGAAAATGGACCCCAAAAGTTGTTGTCCATATTGTCCTGAGTACGCTGATACCCCATATTTGGTGGTAAACCACTGTTTGGGCGCATGGGAGAGCTCGGAAGGGAAGGAGCGCCGTTTGACTTTTCAATGCAAAATTGACAGGAATTGAGATGGGACGCCATGTTGCGTTTGGAGAGCCACTGATGTGCCTAAACATTGAAACCCCCCACAAGTGACACCATTTTGGAAAGTAGACCCCCTAAGGAACTCATCTAGATGTGTTGTGAGAGCTTTGAACCCCCAAGTGTTTCACTACAGTTTATAATGCAGAGCCGTGAAAATAAAAAACTTTTTTTTCCACAAAAATTATTTTTTAGCCCCCAGTTTTGTATTTTCCCAAGGGTAACAGGGGAAATTGGACCCCAAAAGTTGTTGTCCAATGTGTCCTGAGTACGCTGATATGTTGGGGTTAACCCCTGTTTGGGCGCACGGGAGAGCTCGAAGGGAAGGAGCACTGTTTTACTTTTTAAACACAGAATTGGCTGGAATTGAGATCGGATGCCATGTCGCGTTTGGAGAGCCCCTGATGTGCCTAAACAGTGGAAACCCCCCAATTATAACTGAAACCCTAATCCAAACACACACCTAACCCTAATCCCAACGGTAACCCTAACCACACCCCTAACCCTGACACACCCCTAATTCTAATCCCAACCCTGTTCCCAACCGTAAATGTAATCTAAACCCTAACCCTAACTTTAGCCCTAACCCTAACTTTAGCCCCAACCCTAACTTTAGCCTTTACCCTAGCCTTTACCCTAACCCTAGCCCTAACCCTAATGGGAAAATGGAAATAAATACATTTTTTAAATTTTTTGCTAACTAAGGGGGTGATGAAGGGGGGTTTGATTTACTTTTATAGCGGGTTTTTTAGCGGATTTTTATGATTGGCAGCCGTCACACACTGAAGGACACTTTTCATTGCAAATAATATTTTTTGCGTTACCACATTTTGAGAGCTATCATTTTTCCATATTTTGGTCCACAGAGTCATGTGAGGTCTTGTTTTTTGCGGGACGAGCTGACGTTTTTATTGGTAACATTTTCGGGCACGTGACATTTTTTGATCGCTTTTTATTCCAATTTTTGTGACCAAATGACCAAAAACCAGCTATTCATGAATTTCTTTTGGGGGAGGTGTTTATACCGTTCCGCGTTTGGTAAAATGGATAAAGCAGTTTTATTCTTCGGGTCAGTACGATTACAGCGATACCTCATTTATATCATTTTTTTATGTTTTGGCGCTTTTATACGATAAAAACTATTTTATAGAAAAAATAATTTTTGCATCGCTGTATTCTGAGGACTATAAGTTTTTTATTTTTCTTTGACGCTGTATGGCGGCTCGTTTTTTGCGGGACAAGATGACGTTTTCAGCGGTACCATGGTTATTTATATCGGTCTTTTTGATCGCGTGTTATTCCACTTTTTGTTTGGCGTTATGATAATAAAGCGTTGTTTTTTGCCTCATTTTTTTTTTTTACGGTGTTCACTGAAGGGGTTAACTAGTGGGACAGTTTTATAGGTCGGGTCGTTACGGACGCGGCTATACAAAATGTGTACTTTTATTGTTTTTTTTTTTATTTAGATAAAGAAATGTATTTATAGTAACTATATTTTTGGGGGGAATTTTTTTTATTTTTTTTTACACATGTGAATATTTTTTTTTTTTTACACTATAACATTGCCCCAGGGGGCGAGCATCATGTTATAGTGTAAGATTGCTGATCTGACACTTTGCTGTGCATTGTGTCAGATCAGCGATCTGACGTGCACAGCTCCAGGCTTCCCGGCGCGTGCTCTGAGCAGGCTCTGTGAAGCCACCTCCCTGCAGGACCCGGATGCCGCGGCCATCTTGGATCCGGGCCTGCTGCAGGGAGGAGGAGGTAAGAGACCCTCGGAGCAACGCGATCACATCGCGTTGCTCTGGGGGTCTCAGGGAAGCACGCAGGGAGCCCCCTCCCTGCGCGATGCTTCCCTATACCGTCGGAACACTGCGATCATGTTTGATCGCAGTGTGCCGGGGGTTAATGTGCCGGGGGCGGTCCGTGACCGCTCCTAGCACATAGTGCCGGATGTCAGCTGCGATAGGCAGCTGACAGTCGGCTGCGCTCCCCCCATGAGCGCGGCCGATCGCATAGTACGTCTAATGTCAGAAAGGGGTTAAAGCAGAAATCTCGTCTCTAAGACAACAAGCTGTTTCTATTTTGGAACAAAAGACTTTATGTATGAGGGACAAGATGCGTAAAATTTTTTTTGAATTTGGGGACAAGTGTGGACGCTTACTGGCAAGATCGCTCCATCCTAGACTTGCTCCGACACCAATTCTCAATATAAATTCTTCATCTGGGACTTTGGTTCACTCTCCATCTGAAATTTTAGAGGAATTCAGAACATACTATGCTGGTTTATATAATTTACCCCAGCAGGGTAATATTCCTACCTCAGCCACAAAACAGAAAATAATGGAGTATTTCTGTTATTCTCAGAGTGCTCTCCAAGAGGAGGTGGCTCATTCATTAGAACAAGACTTCTCTGATGTGGAGTTAAAAGAGGCTATTCAGAACCTAAAAGTAGGGAAAAGTCCGGGACCTGATGGGTTTACACCCAGGTTCTATAGAACATGTCAGGAATTATGCTCCCCGTTAATGTTGAAAGCTTTCAACACAATATCTCAGACCTGCCATTTCCCATTTCACTCCACACAGGCACATATTACAGCGATACATAAAGAAGGTAAAGACCCCTTGTTATGTTCTAATTTTCACCCGATATCTTTGATCAATGTTGATATTAAGCTATATTCTAAGATGATAGCTTTAAGATTAACCCCCCATATTCCAAATATAATCCATAGATATTAAGTGGGGTTTGTACCGGGCGGAGAAGCAAGGGACAATACTATAAAAACTGTCACTGATCTTGAGGTCCCGAATTAGGAAGATTTTGTTATGCATACTCTCGGTAGACGCCGAGAAGGCATTTGACAGAGTGAACTGGAGTTTCATGGAGGCCACATTGGAGGCAATTGGTATACAGCAAAGAATGAGACATCGGATTGTGGCCCTATATTATGATCCTTCTGCCAGGGTAAGGATAAATGGGCGCCTGTCGACCCTGTTCCCAATTAGGAATGGGACTAGACAGGGATGTCCTTTGTCTCCATATCTATATATCTTAGTAATGGAATCATTAGCAAATGCACTTAGGCAGAATTCATCTACAAAAGGGAATACAAGTGGGACATACAGAACATAAGTTAGCCTTATTCGCGGACGACCTTTTGATGTATATTACCTCTCCCAAAGTCAGTCTTCCATCTATATTGAAAGAATTTGACAAGTTCAGTAGATTGAGCAACTTTAAGGTGAATCTCCAGAAATCAGAATTACTCAACATTACTTTATCTGAATATAAAGTACAGTATATACTCTAGTATTAGCCGACCCCCCTAATTTTGCCACAAAAAACTGGGAAAACTTAATGCCGCGAGTATAAGCCTAGGGTGGAAAATGCAGCAGCTACCGGTAAATGTCAAAAGTAAAAATAGATACCAATAAAAGTAAAATTAATTGAGACATCAGTAGGTTAAGTGTTTTTGAATATCCATATTGAATCAGGAGCCCCATATAATGCTCCATAAAGTTTATGATCACCCCATAAAATGCTCCATATTAAAATATGCCCCATATAATCCTGCATAAAGCTTAATAATGGCCCCATTAGATGCTCCATAGACACATTTGCCCAATATAATGCTGCACAAATGTTGATTATGGCCCCATAAGATGCTCCGTAAAGATATTTGCCCCATATGAGGCTGCACAAACCTTGATTATGGCCCCATAAGATGCTCCATACAGACACCTGCCCAATATAATGCTCCACAAACCTTAATTATGGCCCCATAAGATGCTCCATAAAGATATTTGCCCCATATGCTGCACAAACGTTATGGCCCCATAAGATACTCCATATAGACATTTGCCCCATATAATGCTGCACAAACGTTAATTATGGCCCCATAAGATGCTCCATAAAGATATTTGTCCCATATAATGCTGCATAAACGTTAATTATGGCCCCATAAGATGCTCCATACAGACACTTGCCCCATTTGCTGTTGCTGCGATAAAAAAAAAATCACATACTCACCTCTCCATTGCTCAGGCCCCCGGCACTTTCAATATTCACCTGACTTCGTTCCGGGCGCCGCTTCATCTTCAGCGTCTTCTGCACTGACATTCAGGCAGAGGGCGCGGACTAACCACATCACCGCGCCCTCTGACCTGAGCGTCACTGCTGAAGACTTAGCGGCACGGGAATGAGGAGCAGGTGAATATCGCGCAGCGCAGCACTCCCCTCCCCATTTTACTCACCTGCTCCTGGCTCGGTGCATTCCCTGCTTCCCCAGCGCCGACAGCTTCTTCCTGTACTGAGCGATAACCGTTACCGCTCATTACAGTAATGAATATGCGGCTCCACCCCTGGGAGGTGGAGCCGCATAATCATTACTGTAATGAGCGGTACCATGTGACCGCTCAGTACAGGAAGAAGCTGCCGGGGAACCAGGGACTTGCAGGGACCGCGCCAGGAGTAGGTGAGAATAATTAGACAGCTCCCCCTCCCCTGCTGACCCCTGGGTATGACTCGAGTATAAGCCGAGAGGGGGACTTTCAGCCCCAAAAAATGGGCTGAAAATCTCGGCTTATACTAGGAGTATATACGGTAGATCAGCTTAAGTCTGACTTTTCATTCCGATGGAGTCAACATCATATTAAATATTTGGGTATTAGTATCCCAGCAGATACTCAGAAAATATGCGATCTCAATTTCCCCCCCTTAAACGAACTTTGGAAAAGGAGATTGAAACTTGGCAGAATCTTCCACTCTCATGGTTTGGAAGGATCAATACCCTAAAAATGTATATTTTGCCCAAAATATTATATTTTTTTCTTTTCAGAGTATTCCATGGGATATAGACAAACCATTTTTTGATGGCCTATGCAAAATAATGAGGAAATTTGTTTGGTACGGCGGTGGCTCTCGCCTAAGTCACACCCAACTGGTCACACACGGGCAACGGGGGGACGGGGCTTCCAGACCTATGAGCATACCATGCAGCGAGTATTGGTAATTGCATATTAGATCTTTTTCATAATAGGACATCCCAACTGTGGGTGGAGGTTGAACATGAATTGTCCCCGAGTCTTTACCAGGGGGTGTTCTGGCCACCATACGATATTGATTTGAAGAAGTTTGATATGTCTCCTCCATTATACACTATAGTACTGGCATGGAGACTTTACGCAAAACAATTCTTGTTAGCAATAATACTGGGACCGCTGACTCATTTAATAGATAATCCACAGCTCCCTACGGTGCTACAAGGATCAACTTCTATCATACCCCCTGTCGCCCAGGGAGTAATACCACGATTTAAAGATGCGATTGACCAGAGGGGTATTAGATCCATGGGGGACATTCTGGGAGATAGGAGACAGGCTCCGGGATCCTGGCTACAATACTTCCAGCTTCAGAGTTATATTAGGTCCCTGGTCCCGGGGTGGACACCGCTGCATGTGCCTACTTCTTTTGAGCGCCTATGCTTTCTCCCAAAGGGCCCTGCACACGCTGTATCCCTGGTCTATTGTCTGATAGTGTCGGAGGAGATGGGAGACTGGCCACTCAAATGTATGGTCCAGTGGCAAAAGGAGTTAAAGAAATTACGGATGAGATGTGGTCTAAATCATTTGCTCTCACGCATGGGATGTCTGTTTCTTGCAGGATCCAGGAACTAAACTACAAAATTTTGACGCGCTGGTATAGGACACCTGTTAAAGTACATAAGATGTACCCGATGGTTTCAGATATGTGCTGGAGGTGCAATACCACAATTGGATCAATGCTACATGTGTAGTGGGACTGTTCGGGGATTAGATCCTTATGGAATTAAATATTCCAGCTATATAACCATATTATCAAAACTCATGTGGAAGCATCCCCAGAAATAGCATTGTTGTCCATTTTTGTAATAGCAATGCGTCAAATTATACCTAGACTCTGGAGATCTACGGTTGTGCCCAAAATAATAGATTGGGTGGAGGCGATGAATGTTTTGCAGCACATGGAGGAGCTTAGGGCATTTGATGACAAGACATGTACCAAGTGGTTTGCAATATCGTACAATTCAAAGAATCACAATATTTTCAGACATGGTTAACATAAGGTGTCTGTTCTTGGATCCCTAAATAAATAGGGTAGTTGGGATGTGTGATTTTGCTGGTTCCTCCCCCTCTCACCTTCCCCTTACTGTTGGGGTTCCTCAAGGATCAGTCCTAGGCCCCCTCCTCTTCTCTTTGTATACTGCCCCTATTGGACAAACAATCAGTAGATTTGGGTTCCAGTACCATCTCTATGCTGATGACACCCAATTATACACCTCCTCTCCTGCTTTCACTCCGACCTTCTTAGAAAACACCAGTGATTGTCTTACCGCTGTCTCTAACATCATGTCCTCCCTCTATCTGAAACTGAACCTGTCAAAAACTGAACTCCTCGTGTTCTCTCCCTCTACTAACCTACCTTTGCCTGACATTGCCATCTCCGTGTGCGGTTCAATAATTACTCCAAAGCAACATGCCCACTGCCTTGGGGTCATCCTTGATTCCGAGCTTTCATTCACCCCCCACATCCGATCACTGGCTCGCTCTTCTTATCTGCATCTCAAAAACATTTCTAGAATTCGCCCTTTTCTTACTTTCGACTCTGCAAAAACTCTTACTGTTTCTCTTATTCATTCCCGTCTGGACTATTGTAGCTCTCTACTAATCGGCCTCCCTCTTACCAAACTCTCCCCGCTCCAATCTGTCCTGAATGCTGCTGCCAGGATCATATTCCTCACCAACCGTTACACCGATGCCTCTACCTTGTGCCAGTCATTACACTGGCTACCCATCCACTCCAGAATCCAGTACAAAACTACTACCCTCATCCACAAAGCACTCCATGGCTCAGCACCACCCTACATCTCCTCTCTGGTCTCAGTCTACCACCCTACCCGTGCCCTCCGCTCCGCTAATGACCTCAGGTTAGCATCCTCAATAATCAGAACCTCCCACTCCCGTCTCCCAAGACTTTACACGTGCTGCGCCGATTCTTTGGAATGCACTACCTAGGTTAATACGATTAATCCCCAATATCCCCACAGTTTTAAGCGTGCCCTAAAAACGCATTTGTTCAGACTGGCCTACCGCCTCAACGCATTAACCTAACTATCCCTGTGTGGCCTATTAAAAATAGAAAAAAAAAAACAAAACACATAATCAGGTTCCTTGCATCGTGTTCTCATACACTTTATGCAGTTAATAGCCCTCTGTGTCTGTACTGCTACATACATAGGCTGTTAACTGGTTCATGCAGCTTTACATGAACACCCGAGCCTTACACTATGGCTGGTCCAAATAACTAAAGCAATTGTTACCATCCACCTCTCGTGTCTCCCCTTTTCCTCATAGTTTGTAAGCTTGCGAGCAGGGCCCTCATTCCTCCTGGTATCTATTTTGAACTGTGATTTCTGTTATGCTGTAATGTCTATTGTCTGTACAAGTCCCCTCTATAAGTTGTAAAGCGCTGCGGAATATGTTGGCGCTATATAAATAAAAATTATTATTATTATTATCTCCGATATCCACTTTCTTTATTTATTTCTCCTCTCTTCCTCTTTCTTACTTATGTCTTTTACTTCTTGCTTTGCTTTTATGTCTTCTTCATTGTATTTCTTAATAATATTAACCTCTTTTCCTCCACATCTAAGAATTTTAAACATGTTACATGCTATAACATAGACACAGTTGGTTCATCATATTAATATTTGAAATGGCATTTGAAATGGGGAAAGTATTTGGTTGAATCTGTTGTCTATTTTGTTTGATATGCAATGATTCAGTTGTTACTAGTGTTGAGCGATACCTTCCGATGTTCAAAAGTATCGGTATCGGATTGGATCGGGCGATATCCAAAAAATATCGGATATCGCCGATACCGATACCCGATACCAATGCAATTCAATGGGACACAAATATCGGAACGTTAATAAGCCCTTTTTGTCCTTCTATATGCTGTTCCGGAGGGGATGAAGAGTGTGGGCGGAGACTGTGCGTGTCTGTGTGTGCGGGCGGGGTCTGTGCGGGCCTGCCAGGGATCTAATTCTATGCAGGGCTGTATGCGGGCTGCCCAGGCTCTATGCGGCGTGTCGGGGCTGTATGTGGGCGGCCGGGGCTCTGTTCGGCGTGGGGGGGGGTCTCTGTGTGGCGTGGGGGGGGTCTCTGTGGCGTGGGGTGGGGTCTCTGTGCGGCGTGGGGGGGGTCTCTGTGCGGCGTGTCGGGGCTCTGTGCGGCGTGTCGGGGCTCTGTGCGTGTGTGCAGGCATCGTCCGATGGGACTACAAGTCCCATCGGACGATGCCTGCTACACTGACAGTGATTGACACATTAGCCAATGATGGGACAGTAGTAGTCCCATCATCTGGCTAATGTGTTGAATGTAAAAAAAATAAAAATTCTCCATCCATACATGCCACATACATGCCACATACATACATACTCCATACAGTACATTCATACATTACATACATGACATACAGTACATTCATACATAGATTACAGACTCACCATTACTTGTCATTTTGATCCCCGAAGCCAGTGTCAACCTGTAAAAAATATGAAAAAAGCAAACAACCAATATACTCCCTGTCCACAGAAATCCATGAGTGTCCCACGACGATCTCTCGTGGAGAACGGCAGCAACAGCTGTTGCAACCGCACTCCAGGGGCTCCAGGAACACAATGACGGGAGGAAGGTATCCTTCCGCATTTTATTCCTCCGCCGCTGTAAAAAAAAAAAAAAAAGTCCCTAGTCTCACTTTATGGCATTGCTGGGTGAGAAATTTTCCCAGGCAGCAATTGCCATAAAGTGAGACTTTGTCCTAAGGTAACCTCTCAGTGATGCACTGCAGGAGCCATTGTCTCCTGTCAGTGTGCCACTGAGGGTCCTATAGAGCAGTGACATCACCCGGTGTCACTGTTCTATAGGGGAGATCGTCGTGGGACACTCGTTATTAATTGGACTACGGCGGACAGGTAGTATACGGTTTATTATTTTACGTTTTTTGCAGGCGCTGAAGTATGGCAAGTTTGGTGAAATGAAGAATATTAAAATACTTTTTCCTAATGTGTGCGTGTTTTATTAACCCTTTCTTACTATTGGATTAATAACGGATAGGCGTCTTATTGACGCCTCTCCGTTATTAACCCGGCTTAATGTCACCTTACAATAGCAAGGTGACGTTAACCCCTTATTACCCCATATCCCACCGCTACACGGGAGTGGGAAGAGAGGGGCTAAGTGCCGGAATTGGTGCATCTTACAGATGCGCCATTTCCGAGTCGGCTGCAGACTGGTATTTGTAGCCGGGGGGGGCCAATATCCATGGCCCCTCTCTAGGCTATGAATATCAGCCCGCAGCTGTCTGCGTAGCCTTTCTGGCTATAAAATATAGGGGGACCCCACGTAATTTTTTGGGGGTTCCCCCTATTTTAATAGCCAGTAAAGGCTACGCAGACAGCTGCGGGCTGATGTTCGTAGAAGGCTACAAATATTGACCCCCGGCCGTCGGCTTGACCCCTCTGGCGCAGAAAATTGCGCGGGAGCCCACGCTGTTTTTTCTTTTTTTTTTTTCTTTTAAATTCAACGCTCATAAAGGCCTGTTTAATACGTGCGTTGTTACGGGTCCGTCGCTATGCGTCGTGCCGACGTACCGATGCACGTTGTGAAATTTGTGCACGACGTGGGCAGCGGATGCAGTTTTTCAACGCATCCGCTGCCCATTCTGAAGTGCGTGCAACGGATCCGTCGTGTTTTGACGGACCGTTAGCACGAAAAAACGTTCAAGTGAACGTTTTTTTGTTAGTCACATGCGCCATTTTCTACCGCGCATGCGCGGCAGAAACTCCGCCCCCTCCTCCCCGGACTTCAGAATGGGCAGTGGATGCGTTGAAAAACTGCATCCGCTGCCCACGTCGGGCACAAATTTCACAACGTGCGTCGGTACGTCAGCCCGGCACCGACGCAAGTGTGAAAGAGGCCTTTGAGAGTTGAATTTAAAAAAAAAAAACGGCGTGGGCTCCCGAGCAATTTTCTGCACCAGAGGGGGAAAGCCTAAAACCGGGGGCCAATATTTGTAGCCTGCTATGAATATCAGCCCGCAGCTGTCTGCATAGCCTTTGCTGGCTATTAAAATAGGGGGACTCCCAAAAAAAAGACGTGGGGTCCCCCTATATTTTATAGCCAGGCTACGCAGACAGCTGCGGGCTGATATTCATAGCCTAGAGAAAGGCCATGGATATTGGCTTCCCCCCAGCTACAAATACCAGTGTGCAGCCGCCTCGCAAATGGCGCATCTGTAAGATGCGCCAATTCCGGCACTTAGCCCATTGTTGTGAATTCTGCTCTTGGGCTCCCTCCGGTGGTTGTTGGTAGTAGTGCAGTTGTCTGTGTTGTAATCCAGGGCAGGTGTTTCTGCTGATTGCAGCTCTACTAGGTATTTAGGTGTGCAGGATCCATTAGTCCTTGCCAGTTGTCCATTGTTCTTGGAGGGATTGCATCTCAGTCTGGCTCCTCATGCCCTGCTGTCAATTCAGCTAAGATAAGGGTCTGTTTTTTTTGTCTCTGCAGCACACATGCAGTGTGCTTTACAATTCAGTGCAATTCATTGTGTTTTTGTCCAGCTTAGACTTTGTTTGGATTTTTCAGTCATGCTGGATTGTCTGGAGATGCAGATATACATTCTATGTCTTTAGTTAGATGTAGAATATTTGTATTATCTGCTGTGGATATTTTTAGGGTTTTAATACTGACCGCTTAGAATTCTGTCCTATCCTTTGCTATTTAGCTAGAAGTGCCTCTTTTGCTAAACCTGTTTTCTGCCTGTGTGTGTCTTTCCTCTTATACTCACAGTCAATATTTGTGGGGGGCTGCCAATCCTTTGGGGTCCTGCTCTGAGGCAAGATAGAATTCCCATTTCCATCTATAGGGGTATTTAGTCCTCCGGCTGTGTCGAGGTGTCTAGGACTTGTTAGGTACACTGTTGTGAATTTGCTTTTTGCTCCCTCTAGTGGTTGCTAGTTTTTTGACTCTGGTTTTTCTGTCATTCCTTTTATCCGCACCTGGGTCGTTAGTTAGGGGTGTTGCTATATAAGCTCCCTGGACCTTCAGTTCTATGCCTGGCATCGTAGTTATCAGAGCTAGTCTGCTGTGCTCTTGTCTACTGATCCTGGTTCCAGTTATATCAGCTAAGTCTGCCTTTTGCTTTTTGCTATTTGTTTTGGTTTTGTATTTTTGTCCAGCTTGTTCCAAATCTATATCCTGACCTTTGCTGGAAGCTCTAGGGGGGCTGGTGTTCTCCCCCCGGACCGTTAGACGGTTCGGGGGTTCTTGAATTTCCAGTGTGGATTTTGATAGGGTTTTTGTTGACCATATAAGTTACCTTTCTTTATTCTGCTATCAGTAAGCGGGCCTCTCTGTGCTAAACCTGGTTCATTTCTGTGTTTGTCATTTCCTCTTACCTAACCGTCATTATTTGTGGGGGGCTTCTATCCAGCTTTGGGGTTCCCTTCTCTGGAGGCAAGAAAGGTCTTTGTTTTCCTCTACTAGGGGTAGCTAGATTCTCCGGCTGGCGCGTGTCATCTAGAATCAACGTAGGAATGATCCCCGGCTACTTCTAGTGTTGGCGTTAGGAGTAGATATATGGTCAACCCAGTTACCACTGCCCTATGAGCTGGATTTTTGTACTCTGCAGACTACCACGTCCCTCTGAGACCCTCGCCATTGGGGTCATAACAGTACACCCCATGGGTACTTCTAGTTGCGGTGTCAGTTTAGGGTTTGCGGTCAGTACAGGTTCCACCTACTCCAGAGAAAGTCTCATGCGGCTCCAAGGTCACCGGATCATAACAGTACAACTGGCCAACAATGAGTTAAATGCATCTCAGAAGAAGGGAAGAAAGGTGTTGAGCCATTTTTTTTTCTGTAGCCTGTTTTGTCTTTCCTTCCCTCTTTTCCTCTGGGTGACTGAGGAGTCTTGTGCTAGCATGGATGTTCAGGGATTAGCTTCTCGTGTAGACCAGCTTGCTGCTAGGGTACAGGGTATTTCTGATTATATTGTTCAGACTCCGGTTTTAGAGCCTAGGATTCCTACTCCTGATTTGTTTTTTGGGGACAGGTCCAAATTTTTGAGTTTTAAAAACAACTGTAAACTGTTTTTTGCTCTGAAACCTCGTTCCTCTGGTGATCCCATTCAGCAGGTTAAAATTGTCATCTCCCTGCTGCGTGGCGATCCTCAGGATTGGGCAATTTTCCCTGGAATCTGGGAATCCGGCCTTGCTTAATGTAGACGCCTTTTTTCAGGCTCTAGGATTATTATATGATGAAGCAAATTCTGTGGATCAAGCGGAGAAGACCTTGTTGGCCCTGTCTCAGGGTCAAGAAGCGGCAGAATTGTATTGTCAGAAATTTAGAAAATGGTCTGTGCTGACTAAATGGAATGAGGATGCTTTGGTGGCAATTTTCAGAAAGGGTCTTTCTGAATCCGTTAAAGATGTGATTCTATGTTTCTGGCCATTCAGATTGATCGGCGCTTGCGGGAGCGCAGAACTGTGCGCGCTGTGGCGTTGTCCTCAGAGAGATGCCTGAGCCTATGCAGTGTGATAGGATTCTGTCTAGAACGGAACAACAAGAATTCAGACGACAGAATAGGTTGTGTTTTTACTGTGGCGATGCTTCTCATGTCATTTCAGTCTGCCCTAAGCGTACAAAGCGAATCGCTAGTTCAGTTACCATCAGTACTGTACAACCTAAATTTCTGTTATCTGTGACCTTGATCTGCTCATTGTCATCATTTTCTGTCATGGCATTTGTGGATTCAGGCGCCGCTTTGAACTTAATGGACTTTGAATTTGCCAGGCGTTGTGGTTTCCCCTTGCAGTCTTTGCAGAACCCTATTCCTTTAAGGGGCATTGATGCTACACCTTTGGCTAAAAATAAACCCCAGTTTTGGACACAGGTGACCATGTGCATGGCGCCAGCCCATCAGGAAGATTGTCGTTTTCTGGTGTTGCATAATTTGCATGATGCTATTGTGCTGGGTTTTCCATGGTTGCAGGTACATAATCCGGTGTTGGATTGGAAGTCTATGTCTGTGACTAGTTGGGGTTGTCAGGGGGTTCATAATGACGTTCCTTTGATGTCAATCTCCTCTTCCTCCTCTTATGAAATTCTGAGTTTTTGTCTGATTTTCAGGATGTATTCGATGAGCCCAAGTCCAGTTCCCTTCCACCGCATAGGGACTGTGATTGTGCTATTGACTTGATTCCAGGCTGTAAGTCTCCTAAGGGCCGACTTTTCAACCTGTCTGTGCCTGAACATACCGCCATGCGGAGTTATGTTAAGGAGTCTGAGGAGAAAGGGCATATTCGGCCATCTTCTTCACCGTTGGGAGCGGGATTTTTTTTTTTTGCTAAGAAGGATGGCTCCTGAGACCCTGTATTGATTATCGCCTCTTGAATAAGATCACGGTCAAGTTTCAATACCCTTTGCCTTTGCTTTCTGATTTGTTTGCTAGGATTAAGGGGGCTAGTTGGTTTACTAAGATTGACCTTCGGGGGGCATATAATCTTGTTCGTATTAAGCAGGGTGATGAATGGAAAACTGCGTTTAATACGCCCGAAGGCCATTTTGAATACCTTGTGATGCCATTCGGGCTCTCTAATGCTCCATCTGTTTTTCAGTCCTTCATGCATGATATCTTCCGGAATTATCTTGATAAATTCATGATTGTATATTTGGATGACATTTTAATTTTTTCCGATGGAGCCCCTCTCTTCCCACTCCCGTGTAGCGGTGGGATATGGGGTAATAAGGGGTTAATGTCACCTTGCTATTGTAAGGTGACATCAAGCCGGGTTAATAACGGAGAGGCGTCAATAAGACGCCTATCCGTTATTAATCCAATAGTAAGAAAGGGTTAATAAAACATGCACACATTAGGAAAAAGTATTTTAATATTCTTCATTTCACCATACTTACCATACTTCAGCGCCTGCAAAATAAAATAATAAACCGCATACTACCTGTTCGCCGTAGTCCAATTAATAACGAGTGTCCCACAACGATCTCCCCTATAGAACAGTGACACCGGGTGATGTCACTGCTCTATAGGACCCTCAGTGACACACTGACAGGAGACAATGGCTCCTGCAGTGCATCACTGAGAGGTTACCTTAGGACAAATTCTCACTTTATGGCAATTGCTGCCTGGGAAAATTTCTCACCCAGCAATGCCATAAAGTGAGACTAGGGAACTAGGGACTTTGTATTCCTCCGCCGCTGTAAAAAAAAAAAAAAATGTGGAAGGATACCTTCCTCCCGTCGTGTTCCTGGAGCCCCTGGAGAACGGTTGCAACAGCTGTTGCTGCTGTTCTCCACGGGAGATCGTCGTGGGACACTCGTGGATTTCTGCGGACAGGGAGTATATTGGTTGTTTGTTTTTTTCATATTTTTTACAGATGACACTGGCTTCTGGGATCAAAATGACAAGTAATGGTGAGTATGTAATCTATGTTTAATGTACTGTATGTCTGTATGTTTGTATTGTATGTAATGTATGAATGTATTGTATATAGTATGTATGTATGTAGTGTGTATGTAGTGTGTATGTAGTATGTATGCAGTATGTATGTAGCATGTATGCATGTAGCATGTGTGTATGTAGCATGCATGTATGTAGCATGTTTGTATGTAGCATGTATGTAGCATGCATGTAGCATGTGTGTATGTAGTATGTTGCATGTATGTAGCATGTATGTATGTAGCATGTATGGAGTATATATTTTTTTTTACATTCAACACATTAGCCGGATGATGGGACTACTACTGTCCCATCATTGGCTAATGTGTCAATCACTGTCATTGTAGCAGGCGTAGCCCGATGGGACTTGTAGTCCCATCGGACGATGCCTGCACAGACACAAAGACCCCCGGCAGTCCGCACAGACCCCGGAGAGGCCGTGCAGACCTCCCGGCAAGCCGCACAGACCCCGGAGAGGCCGTACAGACCCCCCGGCAGGCTGTACAGACCCCGGAGAGGCCGCACAGACCCCGGAGAGGCCGCACAGACCCCGGAGAGGCCGTACAGACCCCCCGGCAGGCCATACAGATCCCCCGGCAAGTCGCACAGACCCCGGAGAGGCCGTACAGACCTCGGAGAGGCCGTACAGACCCCCCCAGCAGGCACGCACAGACCACCCACGGTCCCGCACAGACCCCGCCCGCACAGAGACACGCAGTCTCCGCCCATTCAAGGCCCGCACTCAATTATACTGCATTTTTGCACTGTGGGAACTTCCGACTCCGATTTCCGATATTGCAGAAATTTCGGAACTCGGTATCGAAATTCCGATACAGCGAATATCGGCCAATACCCGATATTTGCAGTATCGGAATGTTCAACACTAGTTGTTACTAAAAATATTAAAATGGTTTAATAAAAATATATTGAATGATAAATGGCTTCACCCAACCACTAAACATGAGTGGAGAAAAAGTTTTGGTGTTATCATTCACAATCTCTGAAAAAATGTCAAGAAAGCAAAAATTTGGCCAGGGTATGTAAACTTTTAAGCACAACTGGATACACGTTGGAGATGATAGGGTTTTACTTTAGCCAAAAGACAACCTGTCATAGTTTCCTGGGATGGATTCATGACGTCAGAATCTCTGACCAGAGGGGGGAGAGAGGGACATCTAGAGAAGGAATCAACCTCAGTAGGGACAGAGCTCCTGATTCCATTGATGTGTCGCTTACTCAGCTTCTTGCTGACATTTCTATAAAAAATCACTGATTTCTCTGTTGCAGAGCTGCTATTCTGTGAATGCTGAGCTCTCTACTGATTGGCAGCTTTCTGAATACACTGTACATGGGAAGAAAGCTGCCAATCAGTTGTGGGGAAGATGTTATACGCAGCTCACGAATATGGAGGACTACATGGCAGCAGGGTTGCCAGTCCTCTATTGATATTCTCCTGCTGAAAAACTCTCATTTTTAGCATAACGACTTGAAGCATCTCAGTAAGTGATAAATTGTTAATATCTGGGTCACTGTCACCAGGTTTGTCACCTAATGTCAGCCAGACCTTCAGAGGTCTAGCAACAGACGTAGCAGCATTAAAGAATTTGCAGTAGAGGAAGATGCTTTCCAATTTTTTTGAAGTATGAATCAGCTCTCTTTAAAGAACCCATGTTTTTAAAGAGAAGAGCTGAAGGTTTTGTGGCCCTTTACCAGGAGATTTTAGAGGAGCCATAGTTTTTGGAGTCCCTTTCCCAACATTCCACCATTCAGCAAAATAATATGACACGTGACAGAATGAGGAATACAGAACTTCATATCCCAGCTTGTTCCACTCCCATATAATGCAAATGTTTACATGATTTTATTATATAGATATAAAAAGTATACACAGCCCTATTAAAGTTACAAATAATCTTTGTTTCAGAACTATTTTCACCAATAATATTACCGGTACCATAATCTCTACTAATCCACTGAGAAACAATCTGAAATGATTTTGTGGTGGAAAAAAAAGCATAACAAACCTAAAATAATGTGGTTGCATAAGTTAGGTGGAAACACCCTCTTATAGTTGGGGTGTAGTTGTGTTCAGAATTGGCCAGTTATGCATGAACTCATGTTAAATAGTAATTAGTACACAGCTAACATTATTTACAGTCATTCTAATTAACCCCATATAAAGTTCTCTTTCTAGTAGGATTTTCCTAACAGGCATTTTCTTAGTTGCATTTCACAGCAAGAGGCTGTTAAAGGGAGCACACATTTCCTCCGAATAATCCGTCTAAAAAGAAAATCCTAGAATCAGATCAATAAGACAAGTATAGATCAGAGAAATAACCAATGGAAAGTCAACTTTATTACTCCTTACTATAAAGGAAATCAAACCATTAGAAACATTCTAAAAAAAGTACTAGTCTATTTTGAAAAAAAGATCTGATACTAAGATACCGAGTATAAGCCGAGATTTTCAGCCCATTTTTGGGGGCTGAAAGTGTCCCTCTCAGCTTATACTCGATTCATGGTCGGCGGGTGAGGGGGGAGCGACGACTGTCACATACTCACCTGTTCCTGGCACTGTCCCTGCATGTCCCATGGTCTCTGGCGCCTGCAGCTCTTCCCCTGCTCAGCGGTCACGTGGTACCGCTCATTAAAGGAATGAATATGAACTCCCATAGGGGTGGAGCCGCATACTCATTACTGTAATGAGCAGTACCAGTGACCACTGAACAGAGGAAGAAGCTGCCGGCTCCCGGAGACCATCTGTCTGGGAGAAGCTGCCAGGGACCACGCCGGGAGCAGGTGAGTATGTCATCTTTACCTTTCCCCGTTCCCCCGTCGCTCCATCTTCTGCGTCCTCTGCAGTGACTGTTCAGGTCAGAGGGTGCGATGACTTATTAGTGTGCGCGCCGCCCTCTGCCTGAACAGTCAGTGCCGAGAGACGGGACGCTGAGGAGCAGGAGGCAGCGACAAGAGGTGAGTATGTCATTTTTTTTTATTGCAGCAGCATTACATGTGGCACATTTTTATATGGAGCATCTTATGGGGCCATAATGAACTGTATGGAGCATTATATGTGGCACATTTTTATATGGAGCATCATATGGGGCCATAATGAACTGTATGGAGCGTTATATGTGCCACATTTTTATATGGAGCATCTTATGGGGCCATAATGAACTGTATGGAGCGTTATATGTGGCACATTTTTATATGGAGCATCTTATGAGGCCATAATGAACTGTATGGAGCATTATATGTGGCACATTTTTATATGGAGCATCTGCAGCGCCCCAGAGTCCTGGTTGCTGCAGTAATATTATTCCTCCACTAGGGGGGGGTGATATTACGTCTGAAGGTAATAAAGGAGGTCTCCTGTCCAGGTATCACAAACACACCACACACTTCACACTCCAGGGGGAGCAAAGGTTCTATCTATTAGGCCACTCCTCACAGTTAGGTAAAACTGGTGGGTTGGTTAGGAAGTTAGAGAGTTTCTGGCTGGAGACTGAGAGAGAAAGGTCTCCAGGCCGAGCTGGCTGGAGCGAGGTCCAGTCAGATCCAGACTACGGTCTGTGGAAGACTAGGGTCCACGGAGCTGCGCCTGCCCCACGTGCGGCAGTGTCGGGACCACACTCAGTCGGAGCAGCCTTTGGAAGTGGGGAATCACCAGAAATAATACACAAGACACGTCTCGTATAGTATATCACTGGGAAGCCTTTGAAGCACGCCTGCCTTCAAGGTGCTATCCCCTCTTTATATAGTTGTACAGGTAGTTTCAGTGGTTATACAAGTTTTGCTTGTTTAAACAAAGAGAGAAAAGAGAAGACAAAAAAAAACAGTTTCGGCTATGTGATAGTTTCACAACAAACAAAACAGTACAGTTTCGCCTAAGTGGCAGTTTCACAAACAAAAAATAGGATTTCACACTATAGCTCAAATGTCCTTGAATGGACAGGTCAATATTGATCACAAATTCTTTTTGGTTCATTGAGGTAACCATTTTTGTTCCGCTCTTCACAATCCCCCCTTTGACATATTCCATTCAAAACCTTGTCATATAGACGATTATTTTAGTCATTCTTTTTGTGATATTACAAAAAAAAACTTTATATTCTCGCATCCATTACACAAAATGTATTTGTGCATACCGAGATACCCTTGAGTACAACCTTGAATAATACATATATAATTACAATAACTATAACTGTATGTATTAGGCTTTGCATAATCCCGGTAACCCACCCACCGATCCCCCTGAACCAATTGGCCGGGTTAAGAAAAGAAAAGGTATCTGACCACCAGCTATCCTTATTTTGGTCATTGTCTTTGTCATACTGATCCCTGAGTCGTTGTACGTCTTCTAATTTAAATCTCATACTCATAGTACTATTCGGGTCTATATAATGACCACAGGTGGGTCCGATGATTTGACACATACCCCCTTGTGAGGCAGTTAGGTAATCCAATACCAGGGTATGTTGGTTAGTGACTATTATAAGCTGATTCTGTACAGCTATACTAGTATTTAATATGTCCAATATATCCCAAATCTGGTCATCTAGATAATCCGTGGCTCTAACTAATTTATCCCACATCTGTGTTAACATAGGATAAATAAAAATGGTACTAGCAATTTTGTTGGGAATTCCCATTTGTACTATATGTGGCCTCCCCGAGGGACGTGGTGAGTTATCTGCAGCTCTTTTATACAGTGTGTGCTTGGGCACGGCTTGCATATTCACTTGTTTGTTCGAAATTATGAAAGTAGCCGGGGTTAGGCGTCCTAATGTACAAGTACCCTTTATACCTACGGGAAGCCATTTATATGCTCCTTCTCCGCATATCCAAAATGTACCCTCAGGCAGATCCCACAAAGCAGAGTGCTGCAATACCAATCTGTGAGCCAAATCCACAAAACTAGATACATTCTGAAGCATACACCAAGAGGGTTTTTGTCCCAAGGGGCTACAGTACCCGGCTGCGGGATTCCCACATACATGCATTCCGTTGACATACTCATCGGATTCATTACAAACCAGGTTCCCCGGCTTACTTGTACAACTGTTTGCATCACCTTGGGGGAACAACTCGGAATGTTCCCATTTTCTATTATGTATGTACCTTTCCAATACTGTAGGTTTGAAAGCATCAGAGGAAGGGGTGGTTGTACTGAAACTGAGCTGTAGATTTTCAGTGGGGACCTGTCCTAAATCAGTTAATCCAGTCTTATTGCTATGTACCCATGCTCCTCCTCTGAGTGCTAAATATTGTAAGTTGCCTATTTTTCCTGTAAGATTGCCCTGCCACCAAGGAAATTCTACCCATCCCACAACTGGTATGGCGATTGTAGTATTCCATAGTCTAGTATTGCCAGGTTGGTTGTTGGCCAGGTTGTCTGAACAATTAGGCCAAGCGAATATTTCTTCAGCTGACACGGGAACTGCTAGAAAAGGTATACTTGTGGCTGATACTGGTGAATGGGTACAGATCCAACAATCTGCCAGGGGTTGCGTATTATTTAACAAATCATGCACTAATTTTCTATGATGTTGTACGAATCTATTGTTCAAAGGGGCTAGAGAATTCAATCTTTCCCATGCCTCCGTTGAGGTTAACATTATTAACATCAATATCATGAGTCTTATACTGCTTTTTTGCAATGGCTTGCATGTATCCATGATGCCTTTCCTTCAAGCTTGACTGCTGTTGGAGTTGTTAACAGGACTTGGAAAGGTCCGTCAAATCTCGGTTCCAGAGTCTTTCTGGTGTGTCTTTTCACGTAGAGTTGATCACCAGGTTCCAACTTGTGGCCTCCTTCGAGATTTTCTGGATCTGGAAGGGAAGCAAAAACTTGCGAATGCACTTTAGTTAAACGTTTTTGTAATTCTTGTACATAAGCAGTTAAAGTCTCAGTATTCAACATCAGTTGTTGTGGAAAATAACAACCCAAATTTGCTGCTCTACCAAAAAGAATCTCATGTGGTGACAGCTTAGCCTTCCCCCTTGGGGCGTTTCGGATGGAATACAGGGCAAGTGGTAGACACTCGGTCCAAGGCTTTCCTGTTTCTGCCATGGCCTTCTGGATTTTTAATTTTATTGTTCCATTTAATCTTTCCACTTTACCTGAACTCTGTGGGTGATACGGAGTGTGAAACTGGTTTTCTACTCCCAACATTTTCATAACATTCTGGAATATTTCTCCAGTAAAATGGGTACCCCTATCTGACTCGATCACCTCAGGCATGCCGTAACGGGGTATCAGTTCATGTGCTATTTTAATGGCAGTAGTTTTTGCTGAGGCTTTACGAACTGGATAAGCCTCTGGCCACCCTGAGAACATGTCCACACACACAAGCACATATTCGTATCCATTGTACCTAGGAAGCTGGATGTAGTCGATCTGGAGTCTTTGAAAGGGATACAGTGGTCTTACATGATGCTTGGTTGGGGTTTTAATGGTCTGACCTGGATTGTGTGCCAGGCATATAGCGCATGCAGCACACATGTTCCGAGCGAAATTACCAAAGCCTGGAGCCAACCACCTTTCTTTTACCTTGAGCGTCATACCGTTTGCCGATACATGCGTAGGTAGGTGGAGGTCACTCGCTACTGCGGGGTACCAGGCTCTGGGTAAACACAACAAAGTTCCTTTTTTCCATAATCCTTGCTGATCTTCTGCCCCTTTTTTCTGCCACTGCCCTCGTTCTTCGTTGTCTACCTGTTTCTGAGCTTCCTTCAATCTCTTCTCATCATCTTCAGAGCTATCTAGTGTGTGGGCATGATGTAAGGGTTTACGTGCTGCCTGTTTTGCTGCTTTGTCGGCTTTATCGTTACCCCTGGCTTCCTCGGTGTCGAGTCTCACATGTGCAGCTACCTTTATCACCGCTATTTCTTTAGTTTCTTGTGCTGCCTCCAGAATCTGTCTAATGAGGGAGGCATGTTTAACAGGTTGGCCTGAAGCAGTCATATAACCTCTGGCTCTCCATATTACGCCAAAATCGAAAATAATGCCATGTGCATATCTAGAATCAGTGTATATGTTTGCTGTCTGATCTTTGGCTATTTTTAGAGCTTCAACTAATGCCGTAAGTTCTGCTTCTTGTGCAGACTGATTAGCAGGGAGAGGTTCTGCTTTCAGCACTTCATGCTGAGTTACTACCGCATAACCTGTATGAAATTGTCCATTCATATCTGCATATCTACTGCCATCTATGAAAAGTTCAAATGTAGCATTACAGAGTGGCTTGTCACGTACATTACGTAAGCCCTGAGTCTCTTGTTCCATTAATTGTACACAATCATGCATTGACTCTGATGGGTCAAAGGAGTTAGAGAGTGCAGTTTCCTCAGGTATGGTACCCCCCTCAGACTCTAAAGGGAGCAAAGACGCGAGATTAAGAGTCTGAAGCCTGGCAAAGGAAATGTTGGGCGGCAGTAGTAGGGAACATTGGAGACGGAGGTGTCTGGCCATTGAAATATGTTTAGGTTGGACCTGGTTAAGAATGCCATGTACATCATGAGTGGACTGAACTAGAAGTGGGTGATCAAGAACAATCTCAGAAGCTTTATCTAATAACAGTGAAATTGCGGCTACTACTCTTACACAAGAAGGTGCGGCTCTAGCTACAGGGTCCAGATGAGCTGATATGTATGCCACAGGTCTCTGTTTGTTTCCATGTTTTTGTGTGAGCACCCCTGTAGCATGTGAGGATATCTCAGCTGCCATCAATTGAAAAGGTTTAGGCCATGTGCACACGTTAAGTATTTTTCGCGGTTTTTTCGCGTTTTTTCGCTATAAAAACGTGATAAAAACGCGAAAAAAACGCTTACATATGCCTCCCATTATTTTAAGTGTATTCCGCATTTTTTGTGCAAATGTAGCCTTTTTTTCCGCGAAAAAATCGCATCGCGGAAAAAAAAGCAACATGTTCATTAAAATGCGGAATTGCAGGGGATTCCGCACACCTAGGGGTCCATTGATCTGCTTACTTAAGCAGATTATGTGCGTTTGGTACCCAGGGTGGAGGAGAGGAGACTCTCCTCCACGCACTGGGCACCATATAAGTGGTCAAAAAATAAGAATTAAAATAAAAAATAGTCCTATACTCACCCTCGATGTCTTCCCGCCTCCACTGCATGCTGTCGCTTCGGTTCCTGTAGCTGATGTGCGGCGAAGGACCTTGCCGATGACGTCACTGTCCTGTGATTGGTCGTGAGCGGTCATGTGACCGCTCACGTGACCGTGACGTCACGGAAGGTCCTGTGCGCACAGACCAGCTACAGGAAGAGGAACGGTCGCCGCTGAGGTGATGTCTGGGTGAGTATAAGCATTTTTTTTATTTTTTTTATTATTTTTAAACATTCTATCTTTTATTATAGATGCTGCATAAGCTGCATCTATAGTAAAAAGTTGGTCACACTTGTCAAACAGTATGTTTGACAAGTGTGACCAACCTGTCAGTCAGTTTTCCAAGCGATGCTACAGATCGCTTGGAAAACTTTAGCATTCTGCAAGCTAATTACGCTTGCAGAATGCTAAAAAAACGCGAAAAAAACGGAAAAAAAACGCAAAAAAAAAAATGCGGATTTCTTGCAGAAAATTTCCGGTTTTCTTCAGGAAATTTCTGCAAGAAATCCGCAACGTGCGCACATACCCTCAGTGTAGTCTGGGAGTCCCAAAGCCGGAGCTGATACCAGTGCTGTTTTCAAAGAGGAAAATGACTGTTTAGCCTCTTCACTGAGTGAATATGGCGTGTTGGCAATACAGTCATATAAAGACTGCATGAGTTGACTTGCATGTATGATCCACTGTCTACAGTGTGAAACAATACCCAGGAAAGCACGCAGCTGTTTGTGATTCCTGGGTTCAAGCATGTTACGTATGGCTTCCGTACGTTGAGGTGTGAGGTGTCTCATGCCCTGTGATATGCAGTGACCTAAGAACACGACTGTTTGTTGACAAGCCTGGAGTTTCTGTCTATTTACTTTACAGCCTTCTTGCGCTAGGAAAATTAAGAAATTAACAGTTGAGGTAACTGCCGTCTGCTCATCAGGGCAACAAATAAGTAAGTCATCTACATACTGTAGAATGACTACTCCTGGTTCTGGGGTGAAATTTTTCAGCACGGTCTGCATTGCTTCAGAGTACAAAGTTGGTGAGTGTACCATACCTTGTGGCAATCTTGTCCATGCTAATTGTTTATCCTTGAATGTAAAGGCAAACAAATGCCAACAGTTCTTATGTAGTGGCACAGAAAAAAATGCGTTTGATAAGTCAATTACCGTAAAATATGCAGCAGTGCTGGGAATTTGAGACAGTAAGGTATGAGGATTCGGTACCACAGGGGTGACCGGTGCCAAAACCTTATTGATTTCCCGTAGGTCGTGCACCATGCGATATTTCACCATAGTTTCTTTGGAGGAAACTTTCTTTTTAACAGGATATAAGGGTGTATTGGCGGGTGACCTGATTTCTACCAAAACACCTTGTAACACATAATCCTGAATTTGTTGAGAAATCGCCAGTTCTTGCTGGGCGCTGATGGGGTATTGCCTAAGCTGAGGTAAAATGGTTCCCGGGGCAGTTTCTAACAGTATAGGAGCTACTGATAAGAATCCTACATCAGTGTCTCCTTTTGCCCATAGGCTGTCAGGAACCCGAGACAAGTCAATTTTTGCTTGTTGAGTGTAAATTTCGGGAAAATCCTCCATTGCCTGTATTCTAACATATTGTTCCAGAGTTTCTGCATCTTCAGGGATGGTCAGCATAACTGTGCCATTTTCTCTAAAATGGATGTTTGCGTGCATTTTACTTAAGACATCAGTACCCAGCAAGCAGCTACCTGCTTGCTGGGTACTGATGTCTTAAGTAAAATGCACCTTTAGCAAATAAACATTTGGATACAAAGGTTTTAGGGCCAAAGCTCACATTTAAAGGTTTTGTAAAGGGCAACACCTGAATTTTACCATCATACCCTTCTGCATATGTTACCTTTGAGGATATATTGTCAGGATATGGTAAAAAGTCTTGATTTAAAATGGAGGATGTTGCTCCCGTATCTATCAGAAAAGGTACATTTTTACCCTCAACCTCAACTTGTATTATTGGTCTTCTAGAAGGAAGAGAGACCTTCATAACCTTCAGTCATTCTGAGCTGTCTGTTTGATCAGGCGCTGGGTTATTTATCCTATTTTTGGGTACAAAGGTTCCTGAATCTATATCTGCTTTTCTCTTCCTACATTCCCTTTGGAAATGTCCTGGCTTCTTACAGTAATGACAAGTAAACTTTTGATTAGCAGAGCCAGTATTAGCCTGTGCAATTCTTACTGGCTTAGAATTTTCTCTTAAGTCCATTTCTATCCCTACAGCTTTCTGTCTAGCCAGGTGTGGGTCTTCCAAGGTTCTCCAATCAGGGGTTGCGGCCTTAAGCTTTTCCTTCACTTTTGGAGACAATCCATCTATAAAGGTTTTTGTAACTAACCTCATCATTCCTGAAGCGGTTAGATCCATGCCTTCATCTCTGAAATTATTTTCTACACTTAGATAATATTCGTCTACTGATTGTCCAGATTTCTGAGCCACCACTCCTGTTGTTCCTCTCTGCCTCTGTTTTTCCCTCATGAAAACCATTAAGTGATCTACAAATTGCGTACCTGATTCTATCGTTTGTAAGGCACCATCTCCTGCCTGGGGCCTATGTACCTGTAGATTTGCTAATAGCTCCTGGAAGAGTCCAGGAGTCATTTTCATTCTACATAATTCTTCTCCATCTGCCCAAACTCCAGCGTGAGTCTGCATAATTTGCTGTATATATTGTGCAAATCTAACTGGACACTGGGTGGGATCTGGTGCGTTATGCAAGAGAGACATGCCTTCAGCGGGGGACCAAGGGAAATATTGTCGAGTTTGGTGATATCTAGTTCCCATTACTCCGTCAGCACCAGGTTCCCTAAAGGGTCTTGGTACTACCCTAACAGGGGCAAGTACAGCGCCATGTCTAGGTGTACCACAGGCTAGGCAATCATTTCTCCAGTCTGGATTTTGTTGTCCACAGTGCGGACATACCCATCCTCCTGGTCCGGCTAAACTTTGAGGTGGTGTTTGGAGAAAAGATGGGGCATGTGGGTTAAGGTATGGGGGTGGGGTGTTCTTATATTCCACATTTTGTTTTTCTCCATAGCCTGCGGGTCTAATACACCACTTTTTATTCTGTTGATTATATGTCCATCCCTCTTTTTCTGCTACCCTAGAGACATCAATCAACGCTTGGATCTGATCTATCCATTTCTTGTCTCTGATTATGCCTTTTTTTTTTTTTCCTGAATTCCTTCCCATTTTTTTCTACTAAAGGCTTCTGCCTTAGTAACTCCAAACTTACTAAAAATCTTTCTCAGCCCCTTAGTGGCATCTTCACCACTTCTCTCCTTTATGATAGTATAGATATCTAATTCTTCTGGTTCCGACTTTGTTTGCTTATTCCCCATTTTCTTATCCTGAGCTTTTTTCTTTTCTTGCCCTAGGTGGCGTTTGGGTATGAGAATACCTCGTTACCTTCTTCCTAAGGAGCTAGGATGTTTAACGGCTTCTGCGTACCGTGTTGATGTAAGAAAATCCTGATTCCTACACCTATAGCAAACAACACAAATGCAACCAGACAGAGGATCAAAATACAACGTATCTTGTCCCAGGCTAATTTATCTGTCCTGGGCTCATACTATCATACACTTATCCGTCACCAGGTTTTCGTCAAAGACAGGATCAGAGATTGAACATAGGCGTGGAGGTCTCCCCGAAAGGACGCAACCACGTTGCCCAGTGGGACAGTCACTTCTTCTGTTTCAACACCCTGGGCGGCTTATAGGGCTATTCCCAACTTCCACACACCTTCTATTCACATTCACTCTCATTCAATGCCGTACTCCGTGAGGTGGTCAATTCCTAAGTAGTTCAAGAACCCGAGCTATAGGTATCCTCCTCTACTAGAACTACCCGCTAAAGGACACGACACAGAAAATCTTACGGACAGTGCAGGGCAGATATAAGAGATCTAACAGTGTCTCTTACCTGGCCAGGTTTTTATTCATCTGCCGTCCATTATCCCAGATTCTCTTTTCGTTCGTATTCTGCCGGTGTTCTTGAAGGAGTACACAGACCTCGGGTACCTGTTCGGGCGCCAGGAAATGTCGGGACCACACTCAGTCGGAGAAGCCTTTGGAAGTGGGGAATCACCAGAAATAATACACAAGACACATCTCGTATAGTATATCACTGGGAAGCCTTTGAAGCACGCCTGCCTTCAAGGTGCTATCCCCTCTTTATATAGTTGTACAGGTAGTTTCAGTGGTTATACAAGTTTTGCTTGTTTAAACAAAGAGAGAAAAGAGAAGACAAAAAAAAACAGTTTCGGCTATGTGATAGTTTCACAACAAACAAAACAGTACAGTTTCGCCTAAGTGGCAGTTTCACAAACAAAAAATAGGATTTCACACTATAGCTCAAATGTCCTTGAATGGACAGGTCAATATTGATCACAAATTCTTTTTGGTTCATTGAGGTAACCATTTTTGTTCCGCTCTTCACAGCAGCATCCAAGAAAGAGACATTGAAAGGAAGCGTGTTGTAGTGAGTGAGAAACGAAGGCATAGCAACAAGTGGATACCAGAGAGGATAGTAGACGAGAGGAGCTGCATCCTTCTGGTGCGCGTTCCGGTAGCCAGAATACTGAAGGAGTAAAGTGCTCTACGCCATTGCTTCAGAGACTGGCAGGACAGTCAATTCCAAGTTGGCTGCCGGACCTTAATACCTAAGAAGACACGGTTGCAACTTGTGGGGGTCGGGCGTCTCTAGGGTCCCTATAAACAAGCCTCAGACCATCAGTCATACGGGTTTTGTTCTATCCGACCACAGGGAACAGAGAGAAGAGTAATAACAGTGAGGACTTCATTAGAACTTAAGCAAGTGAGGACCTACTGTGTTTCTGTGCGCATAGGAAGGCTATTGCATTCCACCTTCATAAGGAGACTCTGGATTTGCCTTCAGACCAGTTGGACTCTGCCTACCCTGTGATCCGGTGCCCTGGACTGCGGACACTGAAGCCTTCAGTAAAAGGTAAAGAGACTGCAACCTTGTGTCCTCATTCTTTACTGCACCTCGCACCATCCACCATCTACACCTCTGGGAAGCCCTGGGGATACACTTCACCTGTGGGAAGGTATACCATCTAGCTGCCATAACATCACCCCAGCGGACCCCTAAGCAGCGTCTGTCATCCTGACCGAATACCACAGGTAGCGTCACAAACATTATACAAACTTTCTTTTTCATTGGACGCCCCTCAAAGGGCCACGGACTGGGTCAGGCCACCGTGACATCCCCTGAACCGAAGGACCCGGTACAGAGTACCCCATTGCCCTTACGTGGGGGCGCTCCACATAAATGGGACCATAATGAACTTTAATGCAGCATTACATGTGGCACATTTTTCCATGGAGCATCTTATGGGGCCATAATCAAATTTATGGAGCATTATATGGGCCCATCATTTAAAAACACTTAACCTACTGATGTCTCAATCAATGTTACTTTTATTGGTATCTATTTTTATTTTTAAAATTTACCAGTAGCTGCTGCATTTCCTACCCTAGGCTTATACTCGAGTCAATACGTTTTTCCAGTTTTTTGTGGCAAAATTAGGGGTCTCTGGTTATACTTGGGTCGGCTTATACTCGAGTATATACGGTAGTTAGGCTATGTGCATATGTTGAGCATTGCATCGTAGAAATTTCTGCTATCTTTCTTCATCTCTAAAAAATTTGTTGGCAGCAAAAATGCAATAAAAAAAAGTTTTAGGGTATGTCTCCACGGTACGGATGGGCGGCGGTATCGCCGCAGCAGCGAAGCCGCTCGGCGCTAAGCCCCGCCCCCTTAATGGGACGCGATCATGCTGGATGTGTTAACTCTTCACATCCGGGATGATCGCTCTCTCCCATAGGGCCCTGTGATATGCCTTGCGGGGACGCTGCGTCCCCGCAAGGTGTACGGGCATGCTGCGATCTGAAAAGACGCGCAGCCTGTCCGTAGTCGCAGGGCCGCCGCGTGCGGGTTTCCACGCATAGTGGAGACAGGATTTCATCAAATCCCCTCCACTATGCTGGAACATCTGGACGCTGCTTTTTTGACGCTGCAGCTCTGCGCAGCGTCAAAAAAGCAGCGTTTCCTGACCGTGGAAACATACCCTTATACAATTTTGTGCATCAATTAATAATTTTGAGCTACATAAAGATATATTTGAAAAAAGTAAAAAAAGAACAAAAACAAAGTTTTGTGATGTAATTTCCTTGTTCAACCCCTTCTTTTTCATGCTTGTTTGTGCCGTCTCAGGCTAAAAATACAAGCCCTCAGCTGCACCAGAAATGGCACTTCATATTAGGTGCTCCAATTCTGGCACTTAGCCCATCTCTTCCGGATGCCATGGTGCAGTCGCATCAGGGTAGTAAGATTAGGGGTTGTGGTCCCCAGCTGTCGCTGACATCAGGCCCTGGGTTTAGTTATGAAGAGGTGTAAGCCAGACACCCTCATTACTAAACCGGTAACACAGAGTATAAAACACTTGAAATATAACACACATTCTTTTTATCATTTTAAATGAACCAATATACTCATTCCTGGTCCAACAGTAATCCTAGGGTTAAAATGATGTACTGCATTGTCACCAGCCGATGTAGGAGATTTCACAGACTGAACCTACATAGACTGTAACCAATCAGCAACTAGCAGAACTTGGCATGCACTGCGATACCTGGTGGCTGTGACGCACATGGGGTTAGGGTTCATGCTCATCTGCGAGGAAAAAAGGATCAGAGCACTCTGATAAAAAAAAAAAAAAAAATCTGATTGCACTCTGACCAATGTTAATTTAGGAGTCCCTGCTCATCTGCAATTTTTTTTTTCTCCAGCTGAATTTGGTTGAGAAAAAAAAAATCACCTCATGCTTCGATTGTCCTCATATATTGGACAAGACTCGCTGATGTAAGTCAGTGGGTGCAAGAAAAAAATTAAATGTCACTCGGACCATGCAAGTGCCGTCCGATTTTTACACACCCATGTTGAAAACCCTACATTTCAACTGCCTCGTACAGTAAAATCGCTGTGTGACCCATCAGAATATATTAGAATAGATATATACACATATAATAGATATAAAGACGTCAGTGACATATATAACTAGATGGGTATTTCCTGAAGGAACTACAGATAGTGCTTTGGAATGGTACCCAGGCTGCCCCTGCAAGAGTTTTACACTTGCATGCCCCTCAGGACCGATTTGGTGGGCGGGGCCCTCGGGCCGATTTGGTGGGCGGGGCCACTCGGGGTCCGAATTGGTGAGCGGGGTAATCTACTATATAATTGTCTAAGGGCACTTCCGTCTTTCTGTCACCGTTATTCGTTCGCTGATTGGTCTCGGCAGCTGCCTGTCATAGCTGCCGCGACCAATCAGCGACGCGCACAGTACGGAAGAAAATGGCCGCTCCTTACTCCTCACACTCACTGCCCGGTGCCCGCATACTCCCCTCCGGTCAGCGCTCACACAGGGTTAATGGCAGCGTTGACCGTGGTGTAACGCACTCGGTTAACGCTGCTATTAACCCTGTGTGACCACCTTTTTACTATTGATGCTGCTTATGCAGCATGAATAGTAAAAATATTTAAAGTTAAAAATAATAAAAAAAAAAAAAAAAAATAGTTACATACTCACCCTCTGGTGGCCCCTCCGGATCAGGAACCGTCCTTTCCCGCTCCGCGCGACGCCCCGGTCACCGCTGCATGCATTGCGGTCTCGCGAGATGATGACGTGCGGTCTCACAACACCGCTACGTCATCATCTCGTGAGACCGCAATGCACTCTTGGGACCGGAGAGCGCAACAAGCATCGGGTACCGGCCGCTCTAGGAGGTGCAACAGGCATCAGGTACCGGCCGCTCCAGGAGGTGAGTATGTAACTATTTTTTATTTTAATTTTTTTTTTTTTTAACAGGGATATGCAGTATACTATGTGACTGGACAATATACTACGTGACTGGGCAGTATAACTACGTGGCTCTGCGCTGTATACTGCGTGGCTCTGCGCTGTATACAGCGCGGCTCTGCTCTGTATACTATGCGGCTCTGAGCTGTATACTGCACGGCTCTGCGCTGTATACTACGCGGCTCTGCGCTGTATACTGCGCGGCTCTGCGCTGTATACTGCGCGGCTCTGTGCTGCATACTATTCAGCTCTGCGCTATATACTATTCAGCTCTGCGCTGTATACTGCGCGGCTCTGCGCTGTATACTGCGCGGCTCTGCGCTGTATACTGTGCGGCCCTGCGCTGTATACTGCGCGGCTCTGCGCTGTATACTGCGCGGCTCTGCGCTGTATACTGCGCGGCTCTGCGCTGTATACTGCGCGGCTCTGCGCTGTATACTGCGCGGCTCTGCGCTGTATACTGCGCGGCTCTGCGCTGTATACTGCGCGGCTCTGCGCTGTATACTGCGTGGCTGTGCAATATACTACGTGGACATACATATTCTAGAATACCCGATGCGTTAGAATCGGGCCACCATCTAGTAATAATAACTAGATGGGTATTTCCTGAAGGAACTACAGATAGTGCTTTGGAATGGTGCCCGGGCTGCCCCTGCAAGACTTTCACACTTGGGTGCCCCTCAGGCGGTCCAATTTGGTAGGCGGAGTCATTCTGGGTCTGATTTGGTGGGTTGGGTCAATCTGGGTCAGATTTTGTGGGCGGGGTAAATCTAGGTCCGATCCGGTGGGCGGAGTCACTTTGGGTCTGATTCGGTGGGTGGGGTCACTCTGGGTCCGATTCGGTGCCCGGGGTCGCTCTGGGTCCGATTCTGTGGGCGGGGCACCTCAGGGTCCGATTTGGTGGGTGGGGTCACTTTGGGTCCCATTTGGTGGGCACGGTCACTCAGTCCGATTCGGTGGGCGGGGTTACTCTGTCCGATTCGTTGGGCGCGGTCACTCTGGGTCCAATTCGGTGAGCAGGGTCACTCTGGGTCTGATTCGGTGGGCGGGGTCACTCTGGGTCCGATTCGGTGGGCGGAGCCACTCTGGGTCTGATTCTGTGGGCGGGGCACCTCAGAAACCGATTTGGTGGGCGGGGTCACTCGGGGTCCGATTTGGTGTGCTGGGCACCTCAGGGTCCGATTTGGTGGGCGGGGTCCGATTTGGTGGGTGGGGCCCCTAGGGGTCCAATTTGGCGGGCGGGGCCCCTGGGGGTCCGATTTGGTGGGCGGGTCCCCTCGGGGTCCCATTTGGTGGGCTGGGTCTCTGGGGGTCCGATTTGGTGGGCGGGGCTCCTGGGGGTCCGATTTGGTGGGCGGGGCCACTGGAGGTCCGATTTGGTGGGCGGGGCCCCTGGGGGTCCGATTTGGTGGGCGAGGCCCCTCAGGGTCCGATTTGGTGGGCCGGGCTTCTGGGGGTCCGATTTGGTGGGCGGGGCCCCTCGGGTCCAATTTGGTGGGCGGGTTCACTCTGGGTCCGATTTGGTGGGCGGGGTCACTCTGGGACCGTTTTGGTGGGCGGGGTCACTCTGGGTCCGATTTGGTGGGCCAGGCTTCTGGGGTTCCGATTTGGTGGGCGGGGCCCCTCAGTATCCGATTTGGTGGGCCGGGCTTCTGGGGGTCCGATTTGGTGGGCTGGGCCCCTCGGGTCCGATTTGGTGGGCGGGTTCACTCTGGGTCCGATTTGGTGGGCGGGGTCACTCTGGGTCTGATTTGGTGGGCGGGGTCACTCTGGGACCGATTTGGTGGGCGGAGCCACTCTGGGTCCGATTTGGCGGCGGGGTCACTCTGGGTTCGATTTGGGGGGCAGGGCCACTCGGTGCACTTACTTTTCACCCATGGGATTGGGGTGCACTTACTTTTCACCCACGGGACCGGGGGTGCAGTTACTTTTCACACACGGGACGAGAGGATGTCAGTCACTTTATTCTGATGTTTGACTTTGATAAATGATCAGGTCCTAAAATGGACACCGTACATTTGCAAAGCTGCCATCTTTGGAAGGTCAAGTTGGGGGTAATGGAAGGTTCGCCATTATTTTTTTTTTTTAAATGCAATTTAAAAAAAAACTACAAATCGGATCGACACGAAAAATACTTAGCACACCTCTCGTGAACGCTGGCTTCGAAATGACGCCTCACTGGAGTCTGTGCGTGCAGTGGTTTGGGCCGCAATAATTGCGGAAAAAAACTGAAAAATAATAAGTTTACCAAGTTCGGATTACAATAATAATACTAGATGGGTATTTCCTGAAGGAACTACAGATAGTGCTGTGGAATGGTGCCCGGGCTGCCCTTCAAGACTTTCACACTTGGGTGCCCCTCAGGCGCTGGTTTGGTAGTTGTAGCCCCTCAGGGTTGAGACCACTCTGGGTCCGATTTGGTGGGCTGGGTCACTCTGGGTCCGATTTGGTGGGCCAGGTCACTCTGGGTCCGATTTGATGGGCGGGGCACCTCAGGGACTGATTTGGTGGGCGGGGTCACTCAGGGTCCGATTTGGTGGGTGGGGTCACTCTGGGTTCGATTTGGTGGGCGGGGTCACTCTGGGTCCGATTTGGTGGTCGGGGTCACTCTGGGTCCAATTTGGTGGGCGGGGTCACTCTGGGACCGATTTGGTGGGCGGGGTCACTCTGGGAACCCTGGGGGTCCGATTTGGCGGGCGGGGCCCCTCTGGGGGTCCGATTTGGCGGGCGGGGCCCCTCAGAGTCCGATTTGGTGGGCGGGGTCACTCTGGGTCCGATTTGGTGGGCAGGGTCACTCTGGGTCCGATTTGGTGGGCGGGGCCCCTGGGGGTCCGATTTGGCGGACGGGGCCCCTCTGGGGGTCCGATTTGGCGGGCAGGGCCCCTCGGGGTTCGATTTGGTGGGCGGGGCCCCTCGGGATCCGATTTGGTGGGCGGGGTCACTGGGTCCGATTTGGTGGGCGGGGTCATTCTGGGTCCTATTTGGTGGGCGGGGCACCTCAGGGACCGATTTGGTGGGCGGGGCATCTCAGGGATCGTTTTGGTGGGCGGGGTTACTCTGGGTCCGATTTGGTGGGCTGGGCACCTCAGGTGCCAGTTTGGTGGGCGGGTCACTTTAAGAGCTGATATTATCTGCCAAAACCTCTGTCCTAGTGGGGTCATGAAGAGTTCGTAGGCGTTGGCATAGTAACTAGGTCTGACTGCACATATCAATGAGCTAATCAGCCAGGTGGCAGTTATTTTGAAATTGCCTCAGAAATCAGGCTATTTATAACCTTATGGGAAAATTTCCCTATTGAAACACATTGAGACAATATTTTCAAACGCAAATTGCGCCAAAACTACAAAACCGATCGGCACGAAAAATACTTAGCACACCTCTCAGGAGTCTGTGAGTGCAGCGGTTCGGGCCGCATTAATTGCGGACTGAATAATAATAATAAGTTCACTACGATGGAATAACAATATAGTGCTTTGTGCCAAAGCACTATAATAACTAGATGGGCATTTCCTGAAGGAAATACATGGTGCTTGAACAGCGCTGCCAGCTGCCAATGAACCTCAGGAGCAAGTCTGGCATGCAGGGCCCTGCCCCTGGGTATCCAATTTGGCCCCTTAGTAGCCACTTTGATGTGCGGGGCCCCTTGTTAGCAACTTTGGCCCCTTGGTAGCCATTTTGTCATGCAGGAATCCTTGGTAGCCACTTTGGAGCACATAGACCCTCGGTAGCCACTTTGGCCACATCCCCTTATATACAGACACCACTCCTATATACAGACATCCCTCTATATACAGACACCACTCCTATATACAGACATCCCCCTATATACAGACACCACTCCTATATACATACATCCCTCTATATACAGACACCACTCCTATATACAGACATCCCTCTATATACAGACACCACTCCTATATACAGACATCCCCCTATATACAGACACCACTCCTATATACATATATCCCTCTATATAGAGACACCACTCCTATATACAGACATCCCTCTATATACAGACACCACTCCTATATACAGACATCCCTCTATATACAGACACCACTCCTATATACAGACATCCCTCTATATACAGACACCTCTCCTATATACAGACATCCCTTTATATACAGACACCACTCCTATATACAGACATCCCCCTATATACAGACACCACTCCTATATACAGACATCCCTCTGTATACAGACACCACTCCTATATACAGACATCCCTCTATATACAGACACCACTCCTATATACAGACATCCCCCTATATACAGACACCACTCCTATATACAGACATCCCCCTATATACAGACATCACTCCTATATACAGACATCCTTCTATATACAGACACCACTCCTAGATACAGACATCCCTCTATATACAGACACCACTCCTATATACAGACATCCCTCTATATACAGACACCACTCCTATATACAGACATCCCCCCGGAAGAAGTTTACCACGATCGGATTACAATATAGTGCTTTGTTCCAAAGCACTATAATTAGGACAGTGGTTGTGTAGCTTGCTGTACATCTATTTAATTAATGATAAATTTTCATAACCAGCAGAGGGAATGCCGATGGCTGAGGGTACATGATTATAGCCTGGGAAGGGGGTAATACCCATGGAGCTTTGAGCTTCCCAGGCTATTAATATCAGCTCACAGATGTATACGCTTTGCACAAAAAGAGGAAAAAAAAGGAGCATGAACCGCAACTCTAAAAATCATACGTTGATCTAAAGCAGCTAGCCAAAAATTTATATGACTGAACATGAGGTTCTTAGTTTAACATTCTGATCAGACTGTATGTCCACTGCCACGTCACGGCAAACCACGTAGTGGGTCCTACCACCCTAACGGAGCGGAGCTGTGCGGCGACCACCGCCACAGCGGCAATGCACCAGCAGGGCTGACGGCCTGTTGCCCACAGCACCCATGCCGCAAGACTGAGCCCCCATGACTCAAGACCGCGCCGCCCCACCAGCACAAAGCCACAGCAACAATGGCCGCCACACAGCACCAGCACCAAAATGAAAGGAGCACTGAAACTCGCCTTCCTCCAGCTCTTCAGTGAGAGAAAAAATGGGCTAGACCCTGTAATTTGCAGTGTCCTGCTAATTAAAATCATCTGTGTCAAATGGGAGGAGTGCTGGACCAAGAAAGAGACTAGAACATGCTTTGCACAAAAAGAAAAAAGAAGAGCATGAACCGCACCTCCAAATTCATACTTTGATCTAAAGCCGCTAGGCAAAAATTTATATAACTGAGCATGAAGTTTTCAGTTTAACATTCTGATCAGACTGTATGAAGCCCACTGACGTCACAGCAAACCTCGTAGTGGGTCTACCGCCCTAACAAAGTGGAGCCGTGCGGCGACCACCACCAGATGTATACTTATCCTTTATTAACATGGGGACCCCCCTCCAAAAAAATAAAATTTTACTTATATATTTAATAACCAGCAAAATCCAGGCCGAGTGCTGGCGGCAGTGCCGGGTATTGAGGTGCGAGACTTGTGCTAGTTTCTTGCAAGTGTCACCCCGTCCTAATGCAGATTTCTTGTGTGTGTGTCTATATTTAAGGCTGGGATCACACATGCGAGAAACTCGGACGAGTCTCACATCTTAATACCCGGCACTGCCATTGTCACTTGGGAGCGGAGCGTGCGGCTGCATAGAAATACATGCAACAGCATGCTCCGCTCCCGAGTGACAATGGCAGTGCCGGGTATTAAGATGCGAGAATCGTCCGAGTTTCTCGCATGTGTGATCCCTCCTCTTTATTAACATTTTATTATATTAATTTCTAAACATCGGGCAAACATGGTATCTATCTATCTATCATGGTATCTATGTATTATCTATCTATCGATATCTATCTAGCTATCTATAGATAGATATATTGATAGATATATTTTTATATATATATATATATATATATATATATATATATATATATATACAGGTCCTTCTCAAAAAATTAGCATATAGTGTAAAATTTCATTATTTACCATAATGTAATGATTACAATTAAACTTTCATATATTATAGATTCATTATCCACCAACTGAAATTTGTCAGGTCTTTTATTGTTTTAATACTGATGATTTTGGCATACAACTCCTGATAACCCAAAAAACCTGTCTCAATAAATTAGCATATTTCACCCGTCCAATCAAATAAAAGTGTTTTTTAATAACAAACAAAAAAACCATCAAATAATAATGTTCAGTTATGCACTCAATACTTGGTCGGGAATCCTTTGGCAGAAATGACTGCTTCAATGCGGCGTGGCATGGAGGCAATCAGCCTGTGACACTGCTGAGATGTTATGGAGGCCCAGGATGCTTCAATAGCGGCCTTAAGCTCATCCAGAGTGTTGGGTCTTGCGTCTCTCAACTTTCTCTTCACAATATCCCACAGATTCTCTATGGGGTTCAGGTCAGGAGAGTTGGCAGGCCAATTGAGCACAGTAATACCATGGTCAGTAAACCATTTACCAGTGGTTTTGGCACTGTGAGCAGGTGCCAGGTCGTGCTGAAAAATGAAATCTTCATCTCCATAAAGCATTTCAGCATTTCCCCAGGTCAAGCCACTTTTGAACCATAAACAGCGGCAGAAGCGCCTGACCTGGGCTACAGAGAAGCAGCACTGGACTGTTGCTAAGTGGTCCCAAGTACTTTTTTCTGATGAAAGCAAATTTTGCATGTCATTCGGAAATCAAGGTGCCAGAGTCTGGAGGAAGACTGGGGAGAAGGAAATGCCAAAATGCCTGAAGTCCAGTGTCAAGTACCCACAGTCAGTGATGGTGTGGGGTGCCATGTCAGCTGCTGGTGTTGGTCCACTGTGTTTCATCAAGGGCAGGGTCAATGCAGCTAGCTATCAGGAGATTTTGGAGCACTTCATGCTTCCATCGGCTGAAATGCTTTATGGAGATGAAGATTTCATTTTTCAGCACGACCTGGCACCTGCTCACAGTGCCAAAACCACTGGTAAATGGTTTACTGACCATGGTATTACTGTGCTCAATTGGCCTGCCAACTCTCCTGACCTGAACCCCATAGAGAATCTGTGGGATATTGTGAAGAGAAAGTTGAGAGACGCAAGACCCAACACTCTGGATGAGCTTAAGGCCGCTATTGAAGCATCCTGGGCCTCCATAACATCTCAGCAGTGTCACAGGCTGATTGCCTCCATGCCACGCCGCATTGAAGCAGTCATTTCTGCCAAAGGATTCCCGACCAAGTATTGAGTGCATAACTGAACATTATTATTTGATGGTTTTTTTGTTTGTTATTAAAAAACACTTTTATTTGATTGGACGGGTGAAATATGCTAATTTATTGAGACAGGTTTTTTGGGTTATCAGGAGTTGTATGCCAAAATCATCAGTATTAAAACAATAAAAGACCTGACAAATTTCAGTTGGTGGATAATGAATCTATAATATATGAAAGTTTAATTGTAATCATTACATTATGGTAAATAATGAAATTTTACACCATATGCTAATTTTTTGAGAAGGACCTGTGTATATATATATATAGATATATATATAGATATATATATATATAGATATATATATATATCGGTAGATAATAGATAGATCTATAGATAATAGATGGTAGATATATAGCGCTATAGATAGATATATACGATAGATAGATCTATTACACTGGTCAACGCAATTTTTCTGGCAAAAGGTTTTAAAACATATTTTATGTCAATTTTGGCTGCTGATTACGAATATGAACTCCGTTTTTGGCTATCACATCAGGATTTCGAGATATTTTCAATTTTTGATGAAAATTACTCCTAATGTTTTTTGATAAAAACACATGATTTTCGGTACTACATTTTGTATATTTTTAATCATGGAATAACAAAGATTACAAAGTCTATGTACAGCAAATCAAATATACTTACAGAAGTAAACTACGAAATATAAAAACACATATATATGGCACACAGATGAATGGCAAATGGCAGTTATTTGAACTTTCTTTTCTTGGCTGATCTGTGATGTACAGCTTCTGGGTTGTCTCTAAACAAGCTCCAGCAATAGTCAGCCATCATATGTGAGTCCCACCGGCCTTGATACCATTCTTCCATTGTTTTAATGTCCTGATGAAAACGCTCCCCTTGTTCCTCGCTCACATCCCCAAGGTTCTCTGGGAAAAAGTCCAAATGGCTGTGTAAATAGTGAATCTTAATACTCATTCTACATCCAAAATTTCGCAGACTCATTAGTAGCTCTTCCACAATCTCTTCATAGTTGTCTGCTTTTTTATTCCCTAGAAAATTCTGCACCACATTACAAAATGCATTCCAAGCTCTTTTTTTCTGTCTCATTCATTGATGTGATAAAATTTGGGTCTCTCATAAGTGTTCTAATTTCAGGTCCATCAAATATTCCAGCCTTTTTCTTCTCTTCACTAAGACCAGGAACAGTTGAACATACATAGTTAAAGCATTCTCCACTGTGATTGAGAGCTTTGACGAACTGCTTCATCAATCCAAGTTTTTAGTGTAAGGGAGGAAAGACAATGTTCTTCCTATCCACTAGAGGATCATGGATGACATTCTTATTGCCAGATGCCAAACTGTCGCTGAGGCCATTCAGTTTTCACCTAATGCTCTGCTGTAGCTCTAATGTCCCAGTAGCACAGAAAACAAGGGTGTTTTGTGTACCCTTTTTGCAGACCCAAAAGAAAGTTAACCATTTTCAAATCAACACAAATTAACCACCCAAATTAAACTAAATTTACCTTAGTGAACCGTATAAACCGGCACTTTTCATACACTACTCAATATTTATCATGGAATTCATGAAAATGGGCACTTTTTGGAAGTGCATCTAAACAGCAAGGTGGATTGCTGTTGAGGGGAGATAGAGAGAAAAAAAAAAAAATCTATAAATCTTCAGCACAGCGAGTGTGAGCGAGCTGAGTGTGACCTGAGCGTAATTGTGAACGGCGGTAAGTGTGTGACTTGTGATTCAGTGACTTTGGAATCAGGGAGTTTCCAAGGGAGGAATTGCTGCTGTTTTTTTTTTTTTTTTTTTTTAAATTAATACTTTGTATTTATCTTTAATTAACGTTTCTGTGTGGTGCAATCCCCATTAAGAAATGTGCTCCACAATTGTTAATGCCATCCAGTGCACATCTTGCCACATGTATGCAGTCCTTGACCAGCCGGTCGAGGGTGCATACTGCTGTGCGAGATGTGAGCACATTGTGCATTTGGAAACCCAGATACTGGATCTAAATGTGCAGCTGGCAACACTGAGATCCATAGACAATATGGAGAGGAGTCTTCTGCTCACAGAGCAGACGCTCAATGGGATAGATGAGGAGGGGGATGGTAGGATGGAGCTGCAGGACAGTGTGGCAGTTAGCTGGGTGACAGATAGAAGGCGGGGTAGAGGGAAGAGTGCCAGGGAGGCTAGTCCTGATCTGGCACACCCCAATAAGTTTGCTAAGTTGGCAGATGAGGGGGGTGCCAGTACAGGGGTAGCACTGCTGCAGCCAGGCATGTCCTCTGAAAGCCGGAGGAGTGACTGCTCCAGTAAGGAGGGAAATAGGAGAGCAGGGCAGGCCAGACAGGTGCTGGTAGTGGGGGACTCAATTATTAGGGGAACAGATAGGGCAATCTGTCACAAAGACAGGGATTGTCGGACGGTGTGCTGCCTACCTGGCGCTCGAGTCCGACACATCGCTGATCGGGTGGACAGATTACTGGGAGGGGCTGGTGAGGACCCAGCGGTCATGGTGCACATTGGCACAAATGACAGTTAGAGGTAGGTGGAAGGTCCTTAATGATGATTTCAGGGAATTAGGCTGCAAGCTGAAAGCAAGGACCTCCAACGTGGTATTTTCCGAAATACTGCCTGTACCACGTGCCACGCCAGAGAGGCAACGGGAGATTAGGGAGGTTAATAAGTGGCTCAATAATTGGTGTAGGAAGGAGGGGTTTGGGTTCCTGCAGAACTGGGCCGACTTCTCAGTTGGCTACAGGCTCTACGCTAGGGACGGGCTGCACCTCAATGGGGAAGGGGCAGCTGTGCTGGGGGAGAAAATGGTTAGAAGGTTGGAGGAGTGTTTAAACTAGGGATTGGGGGGGAGGGTATTCATTTTATAGGAGGGGAAGATAGTGCAGATAGAGACCTGGGCACAAATAAGGAAGTTGGGGGTGGCGGTGGCATGGGGGGTGGGGTTAGAACAGTTAGTAATTTAAGAAAGAATAGAGGTACAGAGAGTAACATCAAGTGCATGTATACTAATGCCAGAAGCCTCGCCAACAAAATGGATGAATTAGAACTAATGTTGTTGGAGCATAATTATGACATGGTGGGGATATCTGAGACGTGGCTGGATGAGAGCCATGACTGGGCTGTTAACTTGCAGGGCTATAGCCTGTTCAGAAATGACCGTACAGATAAGCGAGGGGGAGGGGTGTGTCTATATGTAAAATCTTCCTTAAAACCCATCCTGCGTGATAATATAGGTGAATTTAATGAAAATGTAGAGTCCCTGTGGGTGGAGATAAGGGGAGGGGGAAAAAATAATAAATTACTGATAGGGATTTGTTATAAATCTCCAAAAATAATGGAAGCAATGGAGAATATCCTTGTAAAGCAAATAGGTGAAGCTGCGACTCAAGGAGAAGTCATTATTATGGGGGACTTCAACTACCCTGAAATAGATTGGGGAACAGAAACCTGCAGTTCCAGCAAAGGTAATCGGTTTTTGACAACTATGAGAGAAAATTACCTTTCACAACTGGTTCAGGACCCAACAAGGAGGGGGGCACTGCTAGACCTAATATTAACCAACAGGCCAGACCGCATATCAAATATAAGGGTTGGGGGTCACTTGGGGAATAGTGATCACAAAATAATAAGTTTTCATGTAACCTTTAATAAGATGGGTAGTAGGGGGGTGACAAGGACACTAAACTTCAGGAGGGCAAATTTCCAACGGATGAGAGAGGATCTTGGTGCAATTAACTGGGATGATATCCTGAGACACAAAAATACACTAAGAAAATGGGAGACGTTTATTAGCATCCTGGATAGGACCTGTGCACAGTATATACCGTATGGGAATAAACATACTAGAAATAGGAGGAAACCAATATGGCTAAATAGAGCTGTAAGGGGCGCAATAAGGGACAAAGAGAAAGCATTTAGAGAATTAAAGGAAGTAGGTAGTGAAGGAGGCATTAAATAAATACAGAAAATTAAATAAATTCTGTAAAAAGCAAATCAAGGCAGCAAAGATTGAGACAGAGAGACTCATTGCCAGAGAGAGTAAAAATAATCCCAAAATATTCTTTAACTATATAAATAGTAAGAAACTAAAAAATGACAGTGTTGGCCCCCTTAAAAATAGTCTGGGTGAAATGGTGGATGAGGATGAGGAAAAAGCCAATATGCTAAATGACTTTTTTTCATCAGTATTTACAAAAGAAAATCCCATGGCAGACAAAATGACTAGTGATAAAAATTCCCCATTAAATGTCACCTGCTTAACCCAGCAGGAAGTACAGCGGCGTCTAAAAATAACTAAAATTGACAAATCTCCGGGCCCGGATGGGATACACCCCCGAGTACTGCAGGAACTAAGTACAGTCATTGATAGACCATTATTTTTAATCTTTAAAGACTCCATAATAACAGGGTCTGTACCACAGGACTGGCGTATAGCAAATGTGGTGCCAATATTCAAAAAAGGGGCAAAAACTGAACTCGGTAATTATAGGCCAGTAAGTTTAACCTCTACTGTGGGTAAAATCCTGGAGGGTTTTCTAAGGGATACTATACTGGAGTATCTGAAGAGGAATAACCTTATGACCCAGTATCAGCACGGGTTTACTAGGAACCGTTCATGTCAGACTAATTTGATCAGCTTCTATGAAGAGGTAAGTTCCGGACTGGACCAAGGGAACCCAGTGGACGTAGTGTATATGGACTTTTCCAAAGCTTTTGATACTGTGCCACACAAAAGGTTGTTACATAAAATGAGAGTAATGGGGATAGGGGAAAATATGTGTAAGTGGGTTGAGAGCTGGCTCAGGGATAGGAAACAAAGGGTGGTTATTAATGGAGCACACTCGGACTGGGTTGCGGTTAGCAGTGGGGTCAGTATTGGGCCCTCTTCTTTTTAACATATTTATTAATGACCTTGTAGGGGGCATTCAGAGTAGAATTTCAATATTTGCAGATGACACTAAACTCTGCAGGGTAATCAATACAGAGGAGGACAATTTTATATTACAGGATGATTTATGTAAACTAGAAGCTTGGGCTGATAAATGGCAAATGAGCTTTAATGGGGATAAATGTAAGGTCATGCACTTGGATAGAAGTAATAAGATGTATAACTATGTGCTTAATTCTAAAACTCTGGGCAAAACCGTCAATGAAAAAGACCTGGGTATATGGGTGGATGACAAACTCATATTCAGTGGCCAGTGTCAGGCAGCTGCTACAAAGGCAAATAAAATAATGGGATGTATTAAAAGAGGCATAGATGCTCATAGATGCTCATGAGGAGAACATAATTTTACCTCTATACAAGTCACTAGTTCGACCACACTTAGAATACTGCGCACAGTTCTGGTCTCCGGTGTATAAGAAAGACATAGCTGAACTGGAGCGGGTGCAGAGAAGAGTGACCAAGGTTGTTAGAGGACTGGGGGGTCTGCAATACCAAGATAGGTTATTACACTTGGGGCTATTTAGTTTGGAAAAATGAAGACTAAGGGGTGATCTTATTTTAATGTATAAATATATGAGGGGACAGTACAAAGACCTTTCTGATGATCTTTTTAATCATAGACCTGAGACAGGGACAAGGGGGCATCCTCTACGTCTGGAGGAAAGAAGGTTTAAGCATAATAACAGACGCGGATTCTTTACTGTAAGAGCAGTGAGACTATGGAACTCTCTGCCGTATGATGTTGTAATGAGTGATTCATTAATTCAATTTAAGAGGGGACTGGATACTTTTCTGGAAAAGTCTAATGTTACAGGGTATATACACTAGATTCCTTGATAAGGCGTTGATCCAGGGAACTAGTCTGATTGCCGTATGGAGTCGGGAAGGAATTTTTTTCCCCATGGTGGAGTTACTCTTTGCCACATGGTTTTTTTTTGCCTTCCTCTGGATCAACATGTTAGGGCATGTTAGGTTAGGCTATGGGTTGAACTAGATGGACTTACAGTCTTCCTTCAACCTTAATAACTAACTAACTATATACCTATAGCGCTAAAACGTGATGTGATAGAGAAATTATAAGATCAGATTTGAATTCAGCACCCTCAAATTGGTCTAAAACTGTTCCTAAAGTCCATGCCAGAAAGTTTTTTTTTTTGTAGACCAGTGTTATCTATCTATAGATGTATCTATCTGTGTGTCTAAACATTATTCTTCAATGGAGTATGTAAATGAAGAGGTTGGACAAGAAATTACATCACAATTCTTTTTTTTTTTTGTATATCTTTATTTATCTTACAAAAATGCACACAAATCCTCATGAAAAAAATGCATCAAAAACGCATAAAAATGCAGGTGACCTGCCAGTGACCTCAGGTGCAGATTTGGTGCAGATTTTACCGGCATCAAATCCTGAGCAAATCCTGATGCAATCCTGACCGTGGAAACATACCCTTAGACGCCAAAAACACACCCAAAATAGTCCTTTATTTGAAATAATGACACTCTTTTTATTGAATCTAAATTAAACCCCACTCGCGTCATCGCCCAGTCCACAGAAGCCATTGCCCTCATGTAACAGAATTGAAATAAATATTCCTCACCTGAAGAGATATTTCATTATGTCCCACGGCGATACTGATGACTTCGAGATCAGTTACTGATGTGACTGCTCTCAAACACAGCTGGCTACACACTGACAGGAAGTAATCGCTCCTGCAGTGTGTAGCGCTGAGCTTCGGTGAGAAAGTTCACCAAAGTTTGACAGCTGATTACAGTAGCAGTGTCTGCACGTCAGTGGAGTAGCCTGCCTGTGAAGCTAGCTACACCGCCTGTGTATCTAAATTTTTACTGCATCTAACCCAGGAAATCTTTTTCGGCTTAGTAGCAGTGTCTGCACGTCAGCAGAGTAGCCCGCCTGTGAAGCTAACTACACCGCCTGTGTATCTACATTTTTACTGCATCTAACCCAGTAAATAGTTTTGGGCCTAGGAGCAGTGTCTGCACGTCAGCAGAATAGCCCGCCTGTGACGCTAACTACACCGCCTGTGTATCTACATTTTTACTGCATCTAACCCATTAAATCCTTTTGGGCCTAGTATCACAGTTTGGCCACTCAGTTCTGCTCGGTTTTCATCCATCAGTTTTTGTCCCAACAACTACAGATTCAGAGTTGCCAATTAGTAAAGCATGAAAATGAGTGGCAACAGGCCTGCTGCTGGTGGCAAGGGGAATAGGTGTGTTGGAAAGGGAAAAAAAGGTTGTGTCCCTGGGGTAGGTGGTAAAGCAACAGTAACATCTGCAGAAGAAAGACCGTCTTCCAGCCAAAGTAAGATGTCAACTTCTTTTCGTGGACAATCTGATATGATCCCTTTCTTACGACCATCGCTACGAGCATCGCAAAAAATTCCAGATGAGGCACAAAAAAGCAGGTGCTTGAACGGATATCAAGTGCTTGTTCAAGTGGGCTCTCCTTCATGTCAACTTCAACATCACTACTCCAGTCCTCAGAGGTGTCACCCCAATCGCACTTGCTTCCTCATAGCTCCCAAGTCTCCAGCCGCCCATCTGAGTATGGGGTAACACAGATGGTTGAGTCTGCAGAGCTGTTTACTCATACTATAGCCTGTTATCAGAGGTCTGCTCCAGAGCTTCTGTGAATCCAGACAAGGAAATGATCTGCACTGATGCCCAGAATCTTTGTGAGTTGGATCCAGGCCCAGATGAAGAAGGTTCTGAGCATAATGTAGACCCTCGTTCCCAAACTGTAACTCCTGTTGGTGGAGACAATGAGGAAGATGATGATTAGACTGAGATACCTGATTGGAACGAAAACTTGACTTTTCGGTCAGGGCAGGAAGAGGTTGGCTCTGAGGACGACGGGTGTGAGAATACACAGGATGATTATGATGAGGTTGGAGACCCCACTTACTGTCAACTCACAGTCCGCCAGTCCATGAGGTCAGCAGAGGAGGTGGAGGAGGATGCTAGTGACAACGAGGTTAGGTTGCGCCTTCTTGGACAGAGACTGAGTACTGGAAGCACATCAACAACTGCATCCTCAACCCCAACTGTGCCTCTGAGCGCAAGTCGTGGTGGCTCTTCAGGTCGCACGGGCTCTAAGCCTTGCATAGCTTGGGCATTTTTTGACATCACAAAGCATGACCCAACTCATATTGTCTGTAAGATTTGTCACCAAAATCTCAGTAGAGGTCAAAAAATGACTAGCTTGAGTACTTCATGCATGAACCGTCACATGGATATGAGGCATAAGTTGCAGTGGGAAGCTCACTGCTACAATGTGGCCTAGTGGGCCAGTCAACCACCGTCTGCCCCATCAAGTGCATCCGCGTCCTCTTCACCCTCTGTGACTGTGGGGACAGCAGTCGCACATGGTTTTGAACGTAGACCTTCCACCTCTTTACCCGCAACAGCCAGTGTGATTGGCAGGTCGTCAGGACATTTTCAAGTGGAAACACCTGCTGGTGTTGAGTGCTCTCCTACATCGAGACCACATTTTGATCAAGGCAACATAACATCTCCTGCACCTTCGTCGCAGACCAGCAGTTTGCCGGGGACACCCTACTCAACCCCGTCTAAGCAAGGCAGTCAGCCCTCAGTCCCTCAGATGTGGACAAGCAAAACACCATTTCCTCCTAGCCATGACAAAGCTAAGAGGTTGAATTTCACCATCTGCAAGCTGTTGGCTACAGAAATGCTGCCTTTCCGCCTGGTGGAGACAGGGGATTTTCGAGACCTTATGTCCGTCGCAGTGCCCCAGTACCAGATGCCCAGTCGCCACTACTTCTCAAAGAAAGCTGTGCCTGCGCTACACCAGCATGTCGCATACAACATCACCGCTTCCTTGAGAAACTGTGTGTGACAGGGTGCATTTCACCACAGACACTTGGACGAGTAGACATGGACAGGGGCGTTACATGTCGGTGACTGGGCACTGGGTAACTCTGGTGACATCAGTAGAAGGGGCTGCTGTCCAAGTCTTGCCGTCCCCACGCGTTACTCGTCGATCCTCTGTATCTAGAAGTTCCTCCACTGCTTCTGCCTCTTCAACCTCCTCTCAGTCCTCCACCTGCACCCAAAGCCTGTCTGATAATGCCACCCGCGTTCTAACTGCGCAGAAGGAATCCTGCACACCTTCTTACTATGCTGTCACCAGGGCATCAGGCGGTGTTTACATTGAAATGTCTGGGAAATGTGAGTCACACAGCTGAGGAGTTGTGGTCAGCTCTGGAGACTGAGTTCCATCAATGGTTGTCTCCACTCAACCTGCAGCCAGGGAAGGCCGTGTGCGACAATGCTGCAAACCTGGGTGCAGCCCTTCGCCGGGGCAATGTCACACATGTGCCTTGTATGGCTCATGTTTTGAACCTGGTTGTCCAGCAATTTTTATCCCACTATCCAGGACTAGATGGGCTTCTGCAGAGGGCACGGTCGCTGTGTGCTCACTTTCCGCCGTTCGCATCCCGCAGCTCAACGACTTACATCTCTACAGAAGTCGTTGGGCCTGCCAGTACACCGGTTGAAATGCAATGTGCCCACACGGTGGAATTCAACTCTGCACATGTTGCAGCGACTGTGGCAGCACCGAAGAGCCCTGGTGCAATACGTTATGACGTAAAGCCTGGGCCAACGAGATCCAGAGGTGGGGCAAATCACGCTGCAGGAGTGGTCTTGGATCAGGGACTTATGCACCCTCCTGCACAGTTTTAAAATGGCGACAAAGATGTTTAGTGCTGACGATGCCCTTATCAGCATGACTATTCCGGTGATTTACATGCTGGAGCACACTTTAAACAGTATTCGGAGTCTGGTGGTGGAACAAGAGGAGGAGGTGGAGGAAGAACAGGAGGAGTCGTATGTGGAAGGGAGTTATCTTCAAGGTCAAAACAGTCGGCAGCACCAAGGCGGCTGGCATTGGAGGCTGGGGGAGAGGGATTACCGAGGGCACATGGTAGCAGCCAAACTGTTGAGGAAGGTGCAGGAGGTGAGGAAGAAGTGGAGGACGAACTGGCACTGGGCATGGAAGACTCATCAGATGAGGGAGACCTTGATCACTGTTGTGAATTTATCTTTTTGGCTCCCTCTAGTGGTTACTAGTGATTTACTCTGGGAATGTCTGCCATCCCTTGTATGCTCACCTGGGTCGTTAGGTCAGGGGTGTTGCTATATAAGCTCCCTGGACCTTCAGCTCAATGCCTGGCAACGTTGTAATCAGAGCTAATCTGTTGTGCTCTTGTCTACTGATCCTGGTTCCTGCTAAATTAAGCTAAGTCTGCTTTCTTGCTTTTTGCTATTTGTTTTTGTTTGCATTTTTGTCCAGCTTGTACATAATCTGTATTCTAACCTTGCTGGAAGCTCTAGGGAGGCTGGAGTTCTCCCCCCGGGCCGTTAGACGGTTCGGGGGTTCTTGAATCTCCAGTGTGGATTTTTGTTAGGGTTTTTGTTGACCATATAAGTTATCTTACTACATTCTGCTATTAGTAAGTGGGCCTCTCTTTGCTAAACCTAGTTCATCTCTGTGTTTGTCATTTCCTCTTACCTCACCGTTATTATTTGTGGGGGGCTTGTATCCTACTTTTGGGGTCTATTCTCTGGAGGCAAGAGAGGTCTTTGTTTTCCTCTTCTAGGGGTAGTTAGTCCTCCGGCTGGCGCGAGACATCTAGCGACCAACGTAGGCATGTTCCCCGGCTACTTCTAGTGTTGGCGTTAGGAGTAGATATATGGTCAACCCAGTTACCACTGCCCTATGAGCTGGATTTTTGTACTTCGCAGACTTACTTGTTCCTCTGAGACCCTCGCCATTGGGGTCATAACAGATCACATTTCTGTTGTGCGAGGTTGGAGGGAGAGGGTAGAGGAAGGAAGCATGATTCTCACCTCACCGCCACCAAGACAACAAGGACTTGGTCCTCCTGGATGCGCAACACACATGAATGCCTTCTTGCTACACTACCTGCAACATGACCCTCGGATTGTCAGAATCCGAAGTAATGCCGACTACTGGGTTGCCACACTCTTAGATCCCTGGTACAAAAGTAAATTTGGAGAAAAAATTCCTGCAATAGAAAAGGATTCACGCATGCAGGAGTATCAGCAGATACTGTTACAGAATCTTACGTCTGCTTTTCCACAAAACACCAGTGGTGCACGTAGTGAATCTCTGAATTGTAACTTGCCAACCGTGGGACTATCGAGTCATCACTCAAACCGTAACATCGTATCTCATGGTAACAGCTATTTTTTCCAATCGTTTTAAGATTTTTTTAGACCATCCTTTGCAAGGCCACATGAGACAAGAAGTCTGATGCACAGCCAGCGCCTAGAGAGGATGGTACAAGAGTATCTCCAAGTTAACATCGATGCCATGACTGTGGAACTGGACCCTTGCTCATTTTGGGCTTCCAATCTTTAAAAATGGCCTGAGCTCGCCCCTCACGCCTTGGAGATCTTGTCGTGCCCCGCAGCCAGCATTGTCTCTGAACGTGTGTTCAGCGCTGCTGGTGGTGTGCTGACAGATAAGCGCACGCGGCTGTCCAGTGACAATGTGGACAGACTAACGTTCATCAAGATGAACAAATCCTGGATCCGCAAGGACTTTTCTACCCCTGTGTCATCCTGGGGAGACTAAAAGCTTGATGATTTTTGAAAATCACCTCACCATCCATTTTAAAAAACTGGCGAAATTGATGCCACTTAAGTGGTGTCTGTGGCCGAATTTTTGGAAAAAATGGAGACTCTTTATTAAGTCCACTTGCTGTGTTTTACATGACGTTGCCATCGTCAATTCCAGGTGGGTGGGGTCGTCCGCAGAGTTGTTTGCTCATACTATGGCCTGGGATTCAGAGGTCTGCTCCAAAGCCTCAGTGTCTGCTAGTCGGCGGAGTAGCCCACCCCCATGAAGCAAGCTACACAGCCTGTTTACTTGACTACTATTTTTTAACTGCATCTAACCCAGGAAATCCTTTTGGGCCTAGTAGCATTTTGTGCTACGCAGCAGAGTACCCCACCCATGAAGAAAGCAAAACCACCTGTTTACCTGACTACTATTTTTTAACTGTATCTAGCCCAGGAAATCCATTTGGGCCTAGTAGCATTTTGTGCTACGCAGCAGAGTACCCCACCCATGAAGCAAGCTACACCGCCTGTTTACATGACTACTATTTTTTTTTAACTGCATCTAGCCCAGGAAATCCTTTTCGGCCTAGTAGCATTTTGTGCTATGCAGCAGAGAACCCCACCCATGAAGCATGCTACACCGCCTGTTTACCTGACTACTATTTTTAACTGCATCTAGCCCAGGAAATCCTTTTGGGCCTAGTAGCATTTTGTGCTACTCAGCAGAGTACCCCACCCATGAAGCAAGCTACACCGCCTGTTTACCTGACTACTATTTTTTAACTGCATCTAGCCCAGGATATCCTTTTGGGCCTAGTAGCATTTTGTGCTACGCAGCAGAGTACCACTCCCATGAAGCAAGCTACACCGCCTGTTTACCTGACTACTATTTTTTAGCTGCATCTAGCCCAGGAAATCCTTTTAGGCCTAGTAGCATTTTGTGCTACTCAGCAGAGAACCCCACCCATGAAGCAAGCTACAACGCCTTCTTCCTTTCTCAATCTAACCCCTCGTCTCTGGTGTGGTCCACTCTCCCTCCAGCTCTCTCCTTCTCACAGGTGGACTACCGCGTGTATTCACGCTGTGGCAAATTTTTTGGGCCCAGGCATAAGTCGTCGAGGTAATGGATAATATGTGCTGCCTTAGAAAAGTCCATGACGACCCATTCGAGGAAGCAACTAAACGCCTCAAATAGTGAGCAGGATAGGGAGCACCCCATGGACAAACAGCGATCTATGTAGTATTCTCCTTCACAGAAGCAGCTCAATGGGAGGACACTATTCGGAGGCACAGGTAGTAACCAGAACGCCCCTTCATTGTCTGTTTTGGCCATTAGGGTGCCCCTTCCCAACTTCTTGACCCGCCTGATTGCCTCGTCAAAGGAGGTACAGTATATAGTACTGTACTTGGTTCCATGTCGATGTTGTCGTTTTGGATATGACAAATGGTGGATTAGTCTGAATGTACTGGGTTCCTTTTTTGGCACAACTCCCAACGGGGATACCACTACGTCTTCTAAGGAAGGTGTTCTGAATGAACCCGCCGCCATTCTACCTAAAGATATTTCTTTTTTTAAAAAATTTGGCACGACATCTGGGTGTTAGTAGGGTGATTTTAGATTTTTACTCCAGCCTTTCTTGATTTTAGAAGGGCATGACATGCCTATATCACTGTCTCCTCCTCCTTTTACTCCTCCACCTCTTTTCGCATGACTATACGTAGTTGTGACTTTTCCATGTGTTTGTGTCTTCTGAGCAGTTTTGTGAGCTTTTGGACACCTTTTAAGGTGTTTTCTATGTGTTTGTATGTGTTTGTGTTTGCCTGCCATTGGTTTCAATGGGGTTCGATGAACATTTGTCGAACACGCACCAGTTCGACGAACCGACCGAACTCGAACACTAGGGTGGTGGCTCAACACTACTGATGAGCCCCAGTTAGTTCACTTAGGGCACCTTTGCTGCTTGAGAACTTTCAAACGTAGCTGTATCATTCATCAGCTGATGAACTCCGGTGAACTTTCTCACTACAGGTCAGTGCTACACACTACAGGAGCTACATGCTCCTGTCAGTGTGTCGCCGGGTAGAGCAGTTGCATAAGCTGATTTGACTGCTCTACAAGTGATATGAATCATCGCATGACATTATGGATTACTTTGGGTAGGTGAGGCATATGGTGGTTTATTTTCTCTCTTTTTCTGGTAACATGGGCATCGGTGATTAGGATATAAGGTCAGTATATGTTTGTTTTTTTTTCATTTTTGATTATTTTTTTTACAGGAGACAAAGGGCTTCAAGGATTGGGTGTAAAGGGAGTGTACTGAACTATATTTTTTTACTTTTATGTCAATATTTATTTCCTTATTTTAACTTTTTTTTCTTTGAGCACAGGCTCCAGTTGATGGACTATGCCTACATTCGCTGTAATAAATGCAGCAGACGTCTGCTGATGGGAGTAATACGCTCTCATCAGCCGATGCCTTCGATAAGCTTTTTACTGGGGGTCACAGTCACATCTACAGGGTAATACTGACAGCATGACTGCACATCACTCTAATATATAATACTAATATCTTACCCGCAGTAACTTTACCACCAATTAGAACCACCGCGCCGGTGTTTCTTGGGCTGTCACACAGACAACCGCGTGAAAAAACCCCAGATATGAAGTCCGTAAAAACGCAAGCCAAAACTCAGAAAATCCTCAAATCTTTTAATACCTGCGTTTTTGCTGTGTATTTGACTGACTCTATTGAAGTCAATGGGTGAAAATCGCACAAAGAATTGACAAACTGCGGATTTAAAAGCAGCACACATCCAGAAAAGAAAATTACTGATCATTTGCGCAGCATTTCAAGATTATCATTGACTTTGCTGGCATAAGGATTCCCTAGCGTTTTTGGGCTAATTCAATTCGGAAAAATCGCACCAAAAGCGCACAGTGTGCACACAGCCTTAATTCCAGCTTAACCGAATATTACATTTCGTAGGGAAATGACACTCAAAAATGATTGTGCCTCATATGAACTAAAGAAGTTAGACCTTGATAATAATCAGTGTTTTCTGTAAAAAAAAAAAAAAAAGAGAGACCTTGGATGCTTTTAAATGTGGGATAAAAAATGCTGTTGTAAAATCTTGAATGAAGCTGTTTTTGCAATAGATAAGGTCTTCACACATCCGTATAAAACTGGTGCTGCAAAAAATAGTATCTGTGTCATCAGTGTTTTGGATCACTGCATCATCAGTGTTTTTCCAGTATGGCAAAAGAGTTCAATAGTACAGCACATGGATGCCATCTGTTTGCAGTACATGTTTTTCACAGACTTGTAGAATTGTGATGGCCCTTGTCATCTGTGCTGCCAGTAAAAAACGGACATTGCTTTGTGTGGTTTACACGGACACACAGTCTGTGTAAAAACTTGGACATGTACACAGCAGCTTAAGTTTTAATGGGTATGTAAGGCAACCGTGAAAAAAAAACTGATTCCACATTTACTGGAGACGCATACATGTGAAGGGGGCCTAGCAAATGTTTTATCATTGATAACTCCACCCATTCTATGTGAGGGGTATGTAAGGCTAGGTTCACATTGCGTTAACAGCAGCCCGTTCAACACATGCGTTATTGGGCTGCTGCTAACGCAAGTGCCGAATTTCGCTAGCGCAGACAGAGATAGCAGATGCTCTATCTGCGCTAGCAGTGACTGACCCGGAAACGCTGCAGTCCGTGTCCCAGGCTCCGTCACTCAATAACGGCACATCGCTAGCGCACGCCCATTGTGGGCGTGCGCTAACTATGCATCCGACATAGGGGATAATGGTGGCGTTAACTGACTACGTTACACCGCTTTATCCCGCGGTGTAACGTAGTCCGTCTAATGTGCCATATAAACGCAATGTGAACCCAGCCTAAGAGCTGACTGGGTAATCATTCCTATACACCTGTGGAAGACTGGATGCAGCCTACACATATATTGCTTTTTAATAAAAAGTGTTTGGGTTTTTTTTTTACCTTTTTTGTTCTCTCTGAACTCATTGGATCTACAGTGGCATGTAAAAGTTTGGGCACCCCTGGTCACAATTACTGTTAGTGTGAACATTTAAGAAAGTGGAAGATGACACATTTCCTTTGTATTTTAGGTAAAAAAGTTTTTTTTTACATTTTTAAAATTACACTGTATTTGCCTCTTTCCATCGTGTTGGTATCTACTTTAGTTGTGTGCTTTTTTTTGTTTTTGTTTTTTTTTACTTCATCTGGGTCACAGAAAGTAGCAACAGGTAAATTTGATTTTTTAAATCTCTTTGTTTGTTTTTTTTTCACCAGTAAATTAATTGAAACCCCCCCCCCCCTAAAAACTGGATTCGTTTGGTATTGTTGTAAAACCTACTGACCTGAATTATCATGTTGGCGGGTCATTGTTACCTCAGAATGAGCGCCGTATAAAGAAAACCCAAGAATTATGTTGAAATTGCACTCTTTATTTATCAGACTTGGAATTTTTTTTTCAAAAATAGCAAGCTCTTATATGGCAATATCAACAGAAAAATTTAAAGTTGATGGCAAAAAAGTTTATGGTGAGGGGGAATAAAAACGAAAAATTGTCTGTACTAAAAAGGTTAAAAGCAAAAGTGTGATGCATTTTACACTTGAAATAAGCCGATTTCTCCCTTTGCAATATTCAAGTAGTATTGTCCAGATAGGGCAGGGGTGAGGAATCTTTTCTTTGCGAAGGGCCATTTGGATATTTATGCCATCCTTCGGGGGCCGTACAAACTCCGTCCACAAACTACATCCTGACTCTGGCACTGGTTTCAGGACGTGATCTTTCATTGCATGCCCTTCAGTGTTCAGTAGTGAACACTGTGTGTGTGTGCTAAGAAAAAATTAATGAGCTGGTGGCAATCAAAATACAGCTCCTTGCCCAAGAATGTGGTCCCTGAAAATCTGCTCGGAGGCCTGATAAAAGGTCATTGAGGGCCGTAATTGGCCCTGGGGCCTGAGGTTCCCCACCCCTGAGATAGGGCTACACAATGACTTTGGCCATGACCGAGGTTGTGAGGCCAAAGATTGTCATGTATATGCTGGTACATTGCAGTGCAATACAAGTGAATGGGGTTGCATTGTGACACCTAGGGTAGGTCATATGGAAGTAAGTCATAAAGAAATCCGTCCGGCTGGATTTTCTGACTTGCTTGAACCATAGGTTTTGCAGTGTGACCTCATTAACTTTAACTTTAAGCTTGAAACTCATTTCACCGAACAAACGAACATTTTGTCATTGATTTGGTGATTGGAAGCCTATTTACACTACTTGTTAAGCAGGAAATGAGGAATACTCATTCCAAAAAAAGCAGGCAGTGCAGATGCACGTTTGTTCTTTGCTATAGTTAATAGCTGTGTGGATTGTTATGTAGAGAACATTTGCAGACTTTCATGGATACTTTTTGTTTTAGAGGTATCTGGATGATGCAGAAAAGGAAAAGCAACAGTACATAAAAGAACTTCGAGAATATCAGCAGTCTGAAGCATACAAAATGTGTGCAGAAAAGATTCAGGTGAAGGAGATCAAAAAAGGTGAGGGAATAATTTCTTTAAACAAAAAAGTTACTGATTTATTTATTATATTTTGCTAATAAACAGCATCAGAAGTAGTTGTGCAAGCTTGTTATGTAGTTTCAATACAGCGGATGTCCACTACTATAGCTATACTGACCCATATATAAGTTACCGGTAAATAAAAAAACAAAAAAGAAACTTAGACTCACCTTCCGGACCCAGCGCCGTTCCAGCAACGTGTCTACCAGTTGTAACAGGTGAGAACCACAACTGCTGACGGACTGCAACCTTCACTGTTATGTCAGACGGAACAGTGTCATCTGACACGAGTCAAGGTGACAGCCATCAGCAACCGGTGAGCTGTAGTGGTCATGTGACATAACAATGTCACATGAGTGCTGGCAGACATGATACCAATATTTGCAGGAATGGCGCCAGATCTGGGAGGTGAGTTTAATGGTATTCCTGGTGAAAGTGGGTGGTCACATGGTTTTCGTACTTGTGGTCACAAGCCGAATACACTCATCCAGCTTCTCTTAATTCACAGATATTGAGAGCAGCAAATTGAGTCTAGTCAACACGTGACTGCAAGTATGCAAATTGCATACATGCAGTCACACTACCGCCCACCTACTTGCATTATACCAAAGTGTTTACCAAATTGTTCCCCCAACAACCCCTTCCCATAATCCCTAAATCCCCTCCCCTTTTACATTTATTTTCCTTGCTTTGGCAGTACTAACTGTATTTTGGTCCTGCCAATAAAGCCTATTTGAGTTGAGTCTGCAGACTTTTATCTCAAACCGACACAACTCCTATAACCGCTTAGGCTAGGTTCACATTGCGTAAAAGCAGCCAGTTCAACACATGCGTTAAACGGGCTGTGTTAACGCAAGTGCCGACATGCCATCGCGCTAGCGCACATAGAGCTAGCAGATGCTCTATCTGCGCTAGCGGTGACGGACCCGGAAATGCTGCAGCCTGCGTCCCAGGGTCCGTCACTCAATGACGGCATATCGCTGGTGCACGCCCATTTTGGGCGTGCGCTAGCGATCTGCCAGAAATAGAGCTAAAATCAAAGCTTTAACGGACTGCGTTACACCGCGTTATGCCGTCTAACGGACTGGTGAAACATAATGTGAACCCAACCTAAATGACAAGTGCCATACACACAGATGCTTCTCACAAAATTAGAATATCATCAAAAAGTTAATTTTTTTCAGTTCTTCAATACAAAAAGTTAAATTCATATATATTATATAGTCATTACAAACAGTGATCTATTTCAAATGTTTATTTCTGTTAATGTTAATGATTATGGCTTATAGCCAATGAGAGCCCAAAAGTCATTATTTCAGTCTCAAGGATCCCTCTCTGTGGTGTCACTAATTCGTCACGTACCCGCTCTCAGCACGTGACTTGGGGTTGTGCCTGCAAGGGTTATCCTTTCTCCCCTCTCTCAGTCCAGCATTTAACCTCTGTCCTGTGCTGTAATGGGAGCATAAATCACACACCGACCCAGGCTACACACCTGCTCATACACGCTGCCACCACTCACCGAATACACGGGCGGTGAGTCGCGGAAATAGTACTAATACTGTCTACCACTTATACGGATCATACAGTTTAAGGCTATGAATTCTTTTAGAACATTCAAGGTTTAACTTGTTAAAGTTTTATGCTTTAATACAAAAAGGTTCAGTGCTTACAGTAAGAAAAATAACAGGAGAAAAACTTACAGAAATAGCTAACTTGTAGTCTGCTTCTGCTCTGTGAGAGGGGGGTGAATATGGAGTTTGTGGAACACTTCAACTTTGGCTGCCCTCACATGTGAACAATTTTTGCATGTATACAAGCTAAATTTATAGTCAACCTGGAGGTCAGATTTCTAGACCAGCTCCTCAAGTTGATATTCTAATTGCTTGTTTTTTTATTGGACCACAGCCGCGCACCCAATGAATATATTATTTCTTTAAGATTCTTCCTGTAAAGCTTCCCACAGATAGTGTCAGACTGTAAGTGACATCTCTCTTCCAAAGAGCTAGAATGTGTCAAATGTTCCCTTTCTTCGTGGATCACAGCACGACCCCCCTGGTGAGATTTGGAGACAGAAGTCTGCTGTCTCAGGAAAATACACATTAACACCTTGGTGAGACCTGCCAGGACAGTTGTATATATATATATATATATATTACAAACTTCACCACCCCCCCCTCCTTATGAGCGTGCAAGGGGGTTGACTTACAGGTCAGCTTCCGAGCATGTATCTGGTTCTGCCCCACCTTGGCGAGATAGGCCTTCGGCATTGCCATGATCTATTCCTTTCTTATGCTGAATTGTGAAATCATATTGCTGTAATGTCAGACTCC